>NC_090728.1:151288086-151290586 GCF_036898095.1 Palaemon carinicauda
GCTTACTAACTGGAAGAATAGATGAAAACTAGTATTTGCAAAAGGGCAACAGTCTTTTTTCAAGTGTCTATATTTGCAATGCCCATCTCGCAATTATTAATTATAAACGACTCAAATACGTTTTTATTGAAACCTTGATATATAAATAATTCACATGCCATTGAGTTGAGTATAAACTGCCCTTTATGCATTTTGTTATTTACTTTTCCATATTTAAAATTATTAGTTTGCTTACTCACTAGACTATTTGAAAATAGCAAAATTCCTCTTTTAATATTTATCAAACCCGAGACTATATTTGTTAATTTTTCAACCTATCAGTTTTTGGAAATGGGGTCAACTCATGAATTTTCACTCGAAAATTAGATGAAGGCAAAACATGTTGTAGCTTCAATCTAGAGATATTGATATCTTTAAAAAAAAAATAAAGATAACATTTTGTAGGTTTTGTGTCTTACTGAACTACTTGGGTCCATGAGGTTTTCAAGACCAAATTAAGCATTAGGTATAATACTCGCATTGTGCACATAAAGTAATTTACTTTAATAGTTTAAGGTGGGTGTTTATACTCCAACAAGAGGCTCTTTTACACTTTGGACACTTCACATGATTTGAAAATTAAAGGCGATATTAAAATAATAAAAAATAACGCCAAATAACGAAAATTCTTGACGTACTTGGCCCAGACAAAGAAGTTTGAATGCTCATTGGTTTAATAAACGTGATTACTAGTCATCTTTTCCTTTTGTAACCATTTGACAAGATGAATATTGTTATAAAAATTGGTATCTAATTGAGTTGAAACTTGTTTTCTACGTTTATTTTTTTTCCTTTATCATACATGATGAACTTTTACTATCAAAATAAATCCCTAAAAAAAGATAACATATTGCGATTTTTTTTTGCGGTTTATAAAACCTTTGGAACGCTTCTGAAAGGATGTGCAACCACTTGCTAAATAAAACATTGAAACAAATATTGAAATACTTAAGGAGAGAAGGAAATTCTATTTCAAAGAATTATTCTCAATCCTTCGAGGAGCAAGAAACTAAGTTCTTATATATCACCTGATATCTAAATATCAACCACAATGGTATTTAATATAAAATTCTACTTTTGGGAATGTATACCCGCTAGTAATTAATTTATGATAAAGATATTTACATTAGATTAAAATCACGAGTGTTAGAGATGCATATTGATCACCTGATAATTTTGGTCCTAATATATCTACAGTACTCCTTTCTCAAAGGCTATCTTGATCTATCTATTATAATGATATATCTCTGACCTATTATAGATATTGAAAAACAAGAATTACACAAATACAAAGTAGAATTAAATTGCCAAAAGGCGTTGATAGAAAATACCGAAAACAAACCTGAAAAAGATTTGGAGGAGAGACAATAAAAGTCACGATATTGATTTGGAGATCTGGAAACTCGTAACAGGTTTGGAAAACGAGGAGTAAAAAGGGCGGAGTGAGAGAACAAACGAAATTCGGATTTAATGAAACAGCCCCAAAATACGAAAAAAAAAGATATACGCGTAAATGTATCGGTGATATGCACTGCATTTTATATGAGTGCAGTTTCGAAAACACCTTCTTAGGTAGAAAGGTAGGAGGAAAAGGTTGGGAAAACAAGAAAACAAATCAAGTTGTTACCAATAATTAAATAGAAAGCTTTACTTGACAACATCGTTATTGTAAAATTCAGGAACTGTTAACGTACAATTTATCAGAATTTAGTTATTTGCTACAGCTAAAAAAGAAATTCGGATCTGAATAATACAGTATTTACCTTAGTTATGAAAACCAACTCATACTTTGAGTTTATGAAATCAAGTATATGTTTTCATTGCATGAAACTAACTCCTATGCAAATATTGACAATAAATATAATTTAATAAATCTTTACTTTATCCTTTTCTCTCTTTTAAACTTTAATATCTTATACGTTTTGTAAACTATCGCATTTTCATCACTCTGAAGTTCAGGTATTGAGTTATATAATGATTTCGTAATCACGACCAAAGAAGCAGGTACAATGTGTCTTCCCACTGGATACCAATCTAATAATATCTAGATGTGAATAATTTGTGTGAGAGCGAAAATATCTTTGATCTTTGAACGCTATCGAGACATTGTCTTCTCATTTTAAATATATGTAAGCATATATATATATATATATATATATATATATATATATATATATATATATATATATATATATATATATATATATATATATATATATATACACGTATATATATACATATATATATATATATATATATATATATATACAGTATATATAATACATATATATGTATATGCATATATAATATACGTAGTATATATATATATATATATATATATATATATATATATATATATATATATATATATGTACATATATATATATATATATATATATATATATATATATATATATATATATATATATATATATATATATATATACACACACACATATAT
>NC_090728.1:151295586-151315586 GCF_036898095.1 Palaemon carinicauda
TATAGAACATTTGTAAACAGATGCATTTATATATTACGTTTACATTTGTATTTTTTTTTATAAAATACTGAAAATGTTATTTGATTTTGAAATGGCGTTTATATATTTTATAATGCCCAGGATATTTGCTTTAAACTGAGCTAAGTAAAAACAAATTGGTTTGATTTAAAATTGATTTTAAACGGGATATGAGTCTAATTTTTTAATTAAATTAGATATTGTAGAGACACTGAAACTGATATCTGGGTGTTTGCAAATTCTGAAAACATTGAAATTCCTGCAAGAATATAATTAACATATAAAGTAGTGGAGAATTATTAATTAATTGAAAATAAATACAACATAGCAAGATATTTTTCTTTAAAGTCTGAATTAAGGAAATTCAATTCGTAAAACAGCTTGATTGGGAATGTATTGAGAAATATTTTCTATGATTGGTTTCTGTAACGATTTTGAAGATGAAAGCAGTGCATACATGCGGAAAATATTCTGGTTGGCGGAACAGTAAAATTAAAAGGTCAACGAGACTAACTACTTACAGCGATCTGAAAAAAATGCAACTCCATACTTATCCCTGTTGATATGTTCGCTTTGGTACTAATCATATAAACCTCTGTGTAGTGGAGAATTTTGCTTTCTTATTTAACAGGGAAAGTATACAAATATATTAGCACGCATTCACATACACATTCATATATATATATATATATATATATATATATATATATATATATATATATATATATATATATATATATATATATATATATATATATATATATATATATATATATATATATATATGTATGCGTATATATATATATATATATATATATATATATATATATATATATATATATATATATATATATATATATATATATATATATATATATGTGTGTGTGTGTGTGTGTGTGTGTGTGTGTGTGTGTGTGTGTGAAGAATTTTCTTCACTCTTCTTCTTTCTATTAATACTATAGCTACCCCTTAAATGTTCTCTTCTACATTCAATTTTCTTTAACGAAACATAGGAATGACTATTCTAAACTAAAACTTGTTGACAGTTGCGCACGCCATGCTCATGACGTCACATCGTAGATACGCACAACAGAGGGCATTAGTGGTAACCCCGGCGTGTGTTGGTTCTTTCCTTAAACTACGTGGGTCGAGATTAAATTCCTAAACTGAATTTCAAATATAAATTTCAATACTGCTGAATTAATGCATCTTATATTTCTCAATACTAATTAAGGTTTGTTAATTTTAAGATGTATGCCCATCGCACAGTCCATTGCTAATTAATCATTTTAAATATTAATTTTTAGCAAGCCAGAATAGGTAGGATTGTTGTATATATAAACTCCCTTAGAGCAGCAAGATTTCTCTAAAGTATTTAGTACAAAATCCTGCCTCCTCTGCACTCCTTGCAACAATATATTGCCCTGTCCTGAAGTCCCGATATGGCACCCCCAATGGATTACCGCGCGCATCATGACCGTCACTTGTTTGGCAAGGTGAAGCCAGGTGATCTCGATTTTAGTGTCGAGCCCATTTCAAAAACTCGATTCACAAAAGATTGCTGCCGGTCGGAGAGATTGAGAAGAAGAGGACCCTGGTATACCATAGTTGTAGCCAAAGTGAGAATTTTTGGGGTGAGAGAGGCAAGAGTGCAAAGTGCCAATTAGTGCGACAACCAGGTCAACAGCCATCACGGGCATATGACTAATCTCAAAGGAGTGCAGGTACTACATCAATGGCCATAGTTATTCCCCCATTATTTAGCTTAGACTAATTTTAACTTGATAGGGAACCTGGCTTTTACACTATTCGGACTGTGTGTGGTGGGATTGTGTGTAAATATTTTTCCATTATTATTTCTTGCTTGGAAGCTAGCACAGTCTCTGGGTCACGTGGGCCATGTGCCTGACCCCATTTTGATTTTTGATTGTTGCAGACCACGTTTCTAACCCGTCATTTTTATTATTTTGAATTGCTTTTAATTTGCATTCCTTTTATTATTCCATTTTTGTGTTGTTAAGATGTCCGTTTTCTTTTAATGTAAATTTGTGAATAAATCAATATTGGGTTAATTAAACCTCTTTAGTATTTTTTGCTCCCTCATTTATTTAATGTTTAAACTGGGAATATTTAAAGAGTAAAACCTAAGTAAGTCTATAGGTGGTAACAGCGAGGAACTTTGCATTAATATATTTGCTTCGAAGGTAAAGATCCTTATCTTTAAACTTTTAAACTACTTTACATCACTGCTCCCATTTTGGATTTTGTCTGATTACATTAACGTAAAATACCTGTCCAGCATCTCATTGAGGTAGCTGGGACGGAGCAGGAACAGAGCCTGAGGATGAGATGACTATAGACCTGACAAAGCTAGAGTAGGCCATAAATTATTGCTAATTCTACGTGTGGAGTTCTCCAGCCTCTGGACAGTAAATTTCCCTTTTGTATTTAAGAGTGATGGTTAGTGAATTGTGACAGTAAAGTATTAGCAGGGTGTTTATGCTCCGAGAGTAAGTGCTCATATCCTCCCCTGTTGAACTTTATGTAACTGTTATAAGGAGACTTTCCCGGACTAAGTTCCCACTCAGAACATAAAAAAAAAAATTCTCCACAACATATATACACATATTTATATATGTATACATATATAATATATATATATATATATATATATATATATATATATATATATATATATATATATATATATATATATATATATATATATATATATATATATATATATATATATATATATATATATATATATATATACCTTAACGTGGCGAAAGTGTTTGAGTAAAGCCATGATCAGCAAAACTGTACTTGTCAGATCTACCCATATTACGTTGGTATGCTGTAAGCGGTCAGACAAAAGCCTCCCATAATCACCAATCATCATTGGCCGCCGTATTAATGAAAACTAGCCAAACATCAGACATAAATGAAGACGTGTTTGGTATATGATGATTATATTCATTTACATTTGATGAATATTTAGCATTCAATGCATATACCTTTCATCTTACGAAAATATGAATAGAATCGTATGAAAATTTACTTTATCAATATTTTCAAATATTTTCAAAGACGGCTAAAAAAGATTTTTTAACGATGCTATGTAAAATAATATATCATAATGGCAAAATTTTATGAAAATGTATCTCAAGATTTGAAATTATTCTAACAATTCTACAATGAACAAATTTGTAAAAAATAGTAAAGCCGGCCATGTTCTTTATTTGATTTTTTGTAACTTAGGAAGAGCTTCACATTACGTATAACATCTTTGTTTTAAAGGAAAAATAAAAAGGAAAAAGCACATATTTGTCCGTTGATGTGCAAGAACATATGAAGGCCATAAAATTTACACAAAAAGGTTTATTAGGCAGCACATACCTCTTTTTATGTCCCACAATTATGAAGGTTTCCAGTGGTGACCAGCTATTTTCGGAGGACAAACTCAATAACATTACACTAGTCAGTAAAGTACTCCAGAGCAAACATCACTAGTGCATATTATTAACATTAGACAAAGATTCCCAAGGCATTTAAACATTGCAATTATACGTACAGGATTGCGTCCAAGTCTAACCTTGCCTAGCATAATTTGAACTATTTATCAAGGTCTTTACCTGTTATTATTATTATTATTATTATTATTATTATTATTATTATTATTATTATTATTATTATTATTATTATTATTATTATTATTATTATTATTATTATTATTATTATTATTATTCCTTGCTAAGCTACAACCCTAGTTAGAAAAGCAGAATTCTACAAGCCCAGGGGCCCCAACAGGGAAAATAGCCCAGTGAGAAAGGAAATAAGGAAAAACAGCAACAGCATTAAAATAAATATTTCCTGTATAAACTATTAAACCTTTAACAAAATAAGAAGAGAAATTGGATAGAAAAGTGTGCCCAAGTGTACCCTTAAGCAACAGAACTCTAACTCAAGAAAGGGGAAGACCATAGTACAGAGGCTATGGCACTACCCAAGACTAGAGAACAATGGTTTGAATTTGGAGTGTCCTACCTTTACCAAGAGGAAAGTAGCCACTGAACAATTACAGTGCTGTTGTTAACCGCTTGGGTAAAGAAGAATTGTATGGTAATCTCAGTGTTGTCAGGTGTATGAGGACAGAGGAGAATCTGTGAAGAATAGGCTAGACTATTCGGTGCATGGGTAGGCAATGGGAAAGTGAACCGTAACCACAGAGAAAGATCCAATGAATTACTGTCTGGTCAGTCAAAGGACATCATAACTCTCTCGTGGTAGTATCTCAATGGGTGGCTTGTGCCCTGGCCAACCTACTACATACTACCTATTACTCCATCTTGACTGGAACCCTCTAAAATAAATGAGATATCGAAGTTGCGTTCTAACCTAACTTTACTTAGCTCACCCTAACACAATATACTGGGTCTTTGCCAGCCCGGAAGAAGCCTAACAGCCACAGAGCGCTCTAAGTTACATGACCTCCAGCACAGCATACAGCAGTAAAAATCATGGCTGAAATATGATTTAAGGTACAATTTCAAAGCCTTACCAGACAATGCAGCGCCTTATGCGAAGCGACGCATGTGCAGAAAAGCATTCATTCATGGTACAAATTAATAAGAATTTTTGGTTTTCCAGTAAGCCTCAAACAGTAATAAGAGAGCAGAAATAATACACTTGGTATGGAAACTAAACAAATTAACGGAGTGGATGACGATATCTGCGTATAAGTATTGTAAAATTAACTGTCTGTCAAAACTGAAAAGACTCACCTGTCTAAAATAACGGACTTCAAGAAGTGAAAAAAATATATCTTCCTTTATGTAAAGAAATGAGGTGAATGATAATTTCTTGAAGCATAATGCGAAACGAATGTCGTGAAAATGGCTTCAAGGACAAAATATAACTCCCCTGTAAAGTAGATGTAGCCAAGGGAAAATCTAGTGAGAAGCGAGAGACACTAACATAAGCACGAACGAGAATCACAAGCTAAGTAAATAAATATAATGAAAACCTTGAAAGCCAAATTATTTGTCTTAGATAAACCTGATTTAATAAAGGAAATAATTGCAAATATATTTGAATTTTTTTTTTCAAAAAGAGAAAAATTATGATTGATTCTCGATGAGGGTATAAAAACCTTTGTTATGGAGTTAGATTTAAGTTTGATTCCATATATCCAATAACTCTTATCGGATTTAGCCAACATCAACCTATTAAACATCAACCTATACAAAAACAAAGATTATAAAGAAATTCAAATGCAAAAGTAAATTTAATTTATAATAGATTTTTTAATTGAACTCAACCATTTTTAATACGAGTTATCTAATATAGAGGGGGATTTATTCATGTAGTCGATGTGTGCATCATGATCAGCCCATTAAATACTTATTAGAAAAATTAAATGAAATTTCTTCGGTAAATATATTTTCTAACACCATTCAACTGTGCGCTTTTTCAATATGTGAACCATTCAAATATTTGGGCAATCGACAGGAAAATCAAGTTTTCCTTCCTAGGATTTCAAAAGAAAAATATTCTTTTTCTTCAGTATTTACTTACTTGGAATTCAGTTTACATTTGCTTGTGTTGTGACGGGTTGGCCTGTCACCAGACATCACCCCTTTGCTATCTCCTATTTATTAACTCCTGCAATTCTCCTTGTCTTTTGTGTTTCTCTTTTCGAACCCTCATTCCAATTTTAGAAACTTCTAATGCCAAGAAACAAATCATACGCTAAATTCCATCGACTTGAGAGTTACTTTAAAAATCTTATTACTGAAGAAATCATTTAATAAAATCATATTCTTTTTTAACAGTTCCAAGAACATGGGCTCTTGTGGATAGTGTGAAGTATTATGGCTCGTAAGTTAACAAATTTGAACACTAAAAGAAGAGGAAAAGACCAATTAGTTTGCGCAATGTCACATATATTGTCTCATTGATTTATTAATTTCTTGAATGGTTACAACAAGAAATATAAGCAAAATCTCATTATTTCTTGGAAAGGTAATTGTTCTTTGCATCAAGAGTGAAGAAAAGTTATGGATTGATTTACGTTTAAAATTGCCAAAGCTTTAAATTCCATTATCAAACCTCGTAAAACAATAAGTCATATTTGTTATAGAAGGATGGTATTGCCCAATCTGTTTTAAAAACTGTACATTTTATTACTGCACATACTTGCTTTTTGTTTAATTTGATATTACATGGCTTCTCATTGTTCCAGCATTCATATCTTAATTGAGGGCAGTTCATTCATATTGTCCTTACTTCTATTTTCTCCCACGTTTTGACATCAAGGATTTCACTTAAAAAGAAATAAAAACAATTGAGAACGAACACCAGACTACTTCATCTTTTATTTACTCTTTGAAGAGTACCTATTCTTATCCAGTTTGTTTCATTTAGGACTGTTACCCATCTACTGCTGTGATTTAAAATTCTTTACCTTCCTCTATATTTCCTGTTAAAAATAATTTGTTCACGAGACACAACTTTTTTTATTTTTCAAAATTTTAAACCCCACTCTCTTTCAGTTTAGCTTCTTATCTTCTTTATTTCTAGCTTTGGAGAAATGAAGATATTAGACTATCCAAATAAAAGGGTAGGTCCCACTGTCAAGTCTACAAGGAGAGGATTTGACAGCACTGAGGGTAAACCAGGGAAGGGTTTTTTTCTGTTAAAATGTCTAGTTTCTTCATGTTTTTATGTTTGGAACCTTCTGTTGACAGTTGTTGTTGTATTTATTTAAACGATAAGGCAAAACGTGACCGAAATTGACAACGAAGCTTGATTCTTTCCATGTGTTTTTGTTGATGTCTGAAGGTCATTTCATTATCAAATTGTTCAATATTTTGTTCTCGGATGATATATTTTCTTCAAGTTTAACAATCACTAGTTATTTACAATGACAGAATTATATATATATATATATATATATATATATATATATATATATATATATATATATATATATATATATATAATTTCTTTGCCTATTTCTCATCTACCTTATATAATAAAGAACTAGTGACTATCTCTCTCTCTCTCTCTCTCTCTCTCTCTCTCTCTCTCTCTCTCTCTCTCTCTCTCTCTCTCTCTATCTTTATATATATATATATATATATATATATATATATATATATATATATATATATATATATATATATATATATATATATATATATATATATATAACATTTCGGTCACTCTCAGCTCTCCCCATTCTTCGGGTAGGGGAGAGAGGGAGTAGTTATACCCTGGCGAGAGGGGGTTCATGTGTACATCTATCTAAATATTCAGCCTTCATTTTAGACGGGTTACGTATACTAGTCTATATGTATTCAGTTCCATATACACATTCTGTCAAAATTCATATACACAAAAGTATTAATGTAATAAAAAGTAGTTTTCCACCGACGGTAATTATTGCTCTTCAATTCTTCAAAGAAATCCGACATGATACGGTTCTCTTAGATTAGATAAGAGCAATTTATATCTTTAAAATTCCTTTATTTCTCTCAATGAAAACTGCAAAAAAGTTACTCTGCCATGATCTTCCGTTCAACAAAATAATTGTCAGTATTTACATTTATATTCCATCGAGTTACAATTCTTTTGAATTAAGGAGTTTTCAATACATGATTTGCAATTGCCATTATCTTAAGGAAATTTCAGTACAGTAGCTAGTACAGTGGTAACGTGTTCGCCTAGCATTCGCATGACAGCATATCGATCCCAGGCTGGGACCGTGAGTTTAACCTGTTTACTGTAGAGGCCACTGTTTGGTAGGGCACCACAGTTTTCCCTGTCCGACGCTCTGGTGAGCATCCATTCTCATGAAAATGGAACTGAAATCGGACACCTTTAAACTTTAATAATCGATGAGCCATAGATAGAGAATATAACACACGATTAGAATTATCATTACCTGATTTTATAAATAACATCATATCAATAAGAAAAATATTGAATATAAGATTCCCGATGATTGGAAATGTTTAAGAAATATATATGAAAGGGAATAATAAAATTTCAATAAAATCAACATTCAAAATTGATGATTACGGATTAAATCTTCAGGGAAAATAAAATAAGATGGACAAATTAGACGTAATATTTATTTCGTGAATGACACCAAACCTATAAAACTTGCGAAATTGACGGAAATTACCGATTTTTTTTTTTTTTAAACATTTTATTATCCTTCCTATGACCATGTAAGGAACTGGAATCGTTCGTGATTCGCATTCTGTATATCGGGAGTTCAATCTCCGCTCAAGCCCTATAGTTCTCAGTAGTGTTCACCATCTCAACGATATTGTGAGCTAGGGAGGAAGGATTTTGGGGAGCCTATATGCGCATCCACGGAGTCATCAGCAGCTGTTTCCTGGACATCTGTGGTCATAGCTTGGGTGGAGAAGGTGATTGGGCGCTCATCATAAGCATATATGGTCAAAGTGGCTTCATTTAGACTTGCTAGAGTGTGGACGTGTTGCCCTGAGTCGTGTTTTAGCTTTCTGTTTCTCGCTTAGAATATCATTGAAAAGATATTAGTTAATCTTATGGAGAAACCTAAGTGATAAGAAACAGTACACCAAATCTGTTCCCAACCATTTCTGCCTCATATGTAAAACCATGGAGTGAGAACCGAAAAAAATGGATAGGATGAATGTAATAGACTCTACCATAAGAAATATGTGCATATAGTGATAAGCATCACTGATAATGAACGAAATAACTTAGATTGGTTATGCCTACACTGCGTATACACTGTAAAAAGTTCAAGGTACAGAAAGGGTATAACGATTGAGCTGGGGTTTATATACATGTAAAACACCCTAAGGCTCAAAAATACCCCTCTACTCCAGGAGGCAGGGTATTTTTTGTGATTAATATACCCTCTATTGTACTTTGTCTTAAAATGGGCTTGGTAAGTTTGTGTGATCATGTCATGAATTGAACTTTTACTCTGTATTAAATCACCATATTGTTACAATGATAGTGTAATGCACCAAAAAAGTTACTAACAACATATTGGTTTTGAGTTATGGATAGTTTTGAAGAAAGTTCCTACAAAATGCGGTACTTGGCAATTTGTATTGTTGCCGTCTCGAGATTCTTCGTGAGCCCGGGAATTTGGCGGGAAATTTCAGTGGCGTCTAGACTCTCGTCTGCTCTGCAGTGAAGATAAATTGCTCCAATTAGCGTCATCGAGATTATAATATCTACACTGCATTTTATCTGTTAACCAATGTAAGAACACTAACTGTCCATCTATGCAAGCATAAACAGTGGTTACGAATAAAAATTGTCAGACATCATCATTAGTTTTGCATTCAGGCTGTGATAGTCTAAAAAATCATTATTACTAACACCGGGGAAAATAAGTAAGAATTATCATTAGTACTTAATTATGAGAGAGAGAGAGAGAGAGAGAGAGAGAGAGAGAGAGAGAGAGAGAGAGAGAGAGAGAGAGAGAGAGAGAGAGAGAGAGAGCGTCAAGCTGTCTGGGAGGGAAAAAAACCATAAACAACGTATTCAGCTAAACGTTAATAGCATTACGAGTAGTCTGTAAGCAAACACTGACGCCAGTTTGACTTGAGGTAGCACAGTTAGGTATTTATGCATGATATTTTTTCCTTTCTTTTCTATATATATATATATATATATATATATATATATATATATATATATATATATATATATATATATATAAATATATATATATATATATATATATATATATATATATATATATATATATATATATATATATATATATATATATATATATATATATATATATATATATATATATATATATATATATATATATAAATATTTATATATTTAGGCACACACACACTAACAAATATTTTCTTTTCACAGATTTCTGCGGACGGTTTGCTTTGCAGCTTCTGCCATCACTCTTTATATATTATATATATACTTTTGATTTTCAAGTGTAATGGAAATAATAAATTGATAAACCAAACTTTTAAAATCATTGACCTTATTACTTTATATACTTATAAGCTATAACTACACCTATATAATGGTGGAATAGATATTAATTATAAAATTATAATTAATATACACGGTATTTATGTCGTATAGAATACGCTGTAAAAGGGTATTCTTTACCTACGATACACCCCTAAGTAAGGGTATCTCAAGTATATGTTATACCCTTGATATGGGTATATTGTAAAGGGTATATTATAGTTCTTATATACCCCGATAGGGTATGCTATTTTAACCACTAGAAATACCCTTTTTCTACCCCTATTATACCTTTAATTTTTTAGAGTGTATGAAGCCAGAAGAGCCAATTAAGTAATATCAAAATTAAAGGAAGATGTAAACGTGAGAGATTTGGCCCTGAACGAACAAGATGCGAAAATAGATGACTTGGAAAACAAACTTGCGGACCTTAGGGCACACGCAACAAATTCCACCCAGCCTACCGACCTCACTGAGAAAATTGACATTCTTGCCGTGAATATGAAATCAATTAAAGCAACACTTTAAAAATTGATAGACCCAAAACTGGAGAAACAGACATTTGCTGACAAAGTTAATGAAAAAAAAATCTGTTGATAATGAAATCAACTAATACAACTAAAATTACTGGAAGAAAACGCGAGGTTGAACAAGCACTTAAAGAGATTCTTATACTTAACACCAGTTCAACCACGAATGGAAATGTTGTTGTAAACTCTGCAAACAAGAGGATCAGAGAAGAGGCGACAAACAAAATTCAGACATTGATGGCTGACACTGAAACGAGAAAAATCGGAAAACTAAAACCAAAAATAATGATATGCAATGTGTACAATGATGAAGATGATATAGTAAATGCTTTAATTCAAAGAAATCGCTGCCTGGACCAAATCCAAAATGTAGAAGAGAAGATAACTGTAGTCCTGAAGAAAAATACCTCTGGGGGACCACCCACTATGTGCTGAAATGTGATCCTGAAGTTAGGAGGGCTATTCAAGATAATGGGGACAAAGTTTCGTTACGATGGGGTACTTATACCATACATCATAGGTACCACGTGATCACCTGCTACCACTGTCAGAGGTATGGACATCTTGAAAAATATTGCAAGTCTAAGAATGATGATAAAGTCTGCAGGAAATGTCCAGGAAAACATTACATCAAAGAGTGTAATTTGCAAGTATCAAAGTGTATAAACTGCAAAAAATTAAATAAACCTTGTGACCACATAATAAATTCTAAAGACTGCAAACCTTATGACTTGGGATTAAAAAGACTAGCAGAAAATACTGATCATGGTTACTAAGGATATCATAAACTGTGGCTATGTAAATATACAATCTGTAGGTAATTAGACTATTATCGTACAATGAATATTCCTTTTCCAGTATTTTACTAAACATCTGGAAAGACTTTTTTCTTAATGTAATGCAAAAACCTTTGGTAAAAGAATATTAAGGTGCTGACATTGTTATATTTCATTTTCCACCATTGATAATGATTTAATTAACGAGAAACCATATATGGTCATACCGCAGTCAAAATCTAAAGAAAAAAGTCAGCCGGTGCACAAATTAAAATTCAAAGGTCGCGGCCAGTGACGTCAGTCCAGTCATGCTAAAGGTTGTATTTCCTTGTATTCACACTAATCCAGTAAACAATATTCACGGAATGCATCCAGTCTTTGTGTTTCTAATACAAAACTGAAAGCAAAATGTTCAAGTAATTAAATTTTCCAAAAGATGGCAATTTTCGAGTGCGCTGGAAACACGAATGACGTTGAGCTCATAAAATGAATCCTGAAAATAATGTGATTTGTTCTGTTCCTTTTGCAAACAGTGATTTCATGGATAATAGGAAATCCCATTTGCTGCAAATTTAAAGTCCCAAAAGGGAGACTTTTGACAAAAGACGTTATGCCTTCTTTTTTCCTTTAAGGAATCAACATTTTTCTTAAATGAAATATTCTCCACTGGTTTTGCACTGAAAATTATAATGACCAAATGATGAAAAAATTAAACAAAATTACTTTTATCATTACAAGTGATAATTACTGACTGATTGGTTGGCACATTACGTAAAACAAAAACTTGGTAAAGAATGAAGATCATATTTGATGTCACGGTTTTATCAGAAACAAGGAGACGACGAACTATCTGATGAACAGTTTTTGAAGAATCATATGCCTATATATATACATTATATATATATATATATATATATATATATATATATATATATATATATATATATATATATATATATATATATATATATATATATATATAACTATATCTATATCTATCTATCTATCTATCTATCTATCTATCTATCTATATATATATATATATATATATATATATATATATATATATATATATATATATATATATATTTATATATATATATATATGTATATATATGTATATACAGTATATATATATATATATATATATATATATATATATATATATATATATATATATATATACATATATATATATATAAATATATATTTATAAATATATATATATATATATATATATATATATATATATATATATATATATATATATATATATATATATGTACACACACACATATATATATATATATATATATATATATATATATATATATATATATATATATATATATATATATATATAACCCCCATGGTTATGAAAGATTTGGAAGCACCAAAAACAATTGGAAGTTTCTAATTGCCAATTATCTGTGCGGATCTCCTCTCAAATTTCCACCTCCTAGTCGATGTCTCTCACTGACTAATCAAACCGGACTCACACTCCTCCACATCCCTTCAATCCGCCCTCCCTTGACCTCACTCTCCACATCACCGTACCCACAAGTGCATATGCCTACCTCATCATGTTGTATCCATACGTCCAGAACTTCGTCAAACGGCCAGAGTTCCCGCCAAACATGTTATTTATTACCGTATCAAGACAACAAGTCCCCCAGTGTTTACCAGATTCAGGCTTCTGGCACTGGATCGTTTGATAGCTGCTAAACAAACATTCGCCAAAATGGAAGAAATGAGCCTTTCCCAAAAGGTCTCAAGGCCATGGTAGTCACACTTACACATCGTCCTGAAGAAAGATGGCTCTCTGCGTCCATGCGTAGATTACAGGTGCCTAAACATGCAGACAGAACTGGATCATTACCCACACACAAACATCGCCTACGTGACCTTCTACTTGTATAAAGCGAGGGTTTACTTCACGTTCGACCTTCTGAAGGGGTATTATCAGGTGCCCATAAGCCCAGAAGACATCCTCAAGACTGCTATCACCACCCCCTTTGGTCATACACCTTCAATTACTCCTGTCTTGGCCTTTGTAATGTAGGGGCCACTTTATTACCCCTCAAGGATGACATATTAATTACCTCCCCTCCTGTGTATGCAACGTGGACAAAGAGGAACACCTCCATAACCTACACATCGCGTTCGACCACCTACAACAGAACGGCCTTGTAGTCCTGTACGACAAGTGTACTTTTGGTGCCAAGGAAGTATCCTTCTTAGGGCATCACATCACTCCTGAAGGAGTCCACCCGCTTGAGAAGGATATAGTCATTCAGAATTTTGTCATAACCTCGACCGTCAAAGCACTGCAAGAATTATCAGGTATGATCAACTATTATCACCATTTCCTGACAGCCATCGCCACCACTCTTGCACCCACTCTACGCCTCCCTCAAAGGCAAGCCAAGAATGCCCTATCAACTGCTGCTGTTCTCACTTTTCCTGTGCCACATGCACTTGTCCTCTCCACCGATGCCAGCGACGTCACTATTAGTGCAATATTCGAGCAGGTAGTCAATGGCTCGCCCTACCCATTCGTCTTCTTCAGAAGAAAACTGTCCAGGGCGTAATCGGGCTACTCTACCTTCGACCGCAAATTGCTAGTGGTGGACTTGGGTCTCTGTAACTTTCGCCACTTCTTGGAAGGTACGCACTTCGTCATTCACATGGACAACATGGCTCTGGCACACGCCTTCATTAGACAGTCTGACTCCTGCTGTGGCTGAATACAATTGCACCCCTTAACATGTCCCTGAGAAATTAATCCTCTTGCCGATGCCCTATCAAGATACACATTGGCTTCCATTCACCTGGGATACGATTATAATGCCTTGGTAGAAGGCTAATGAAAAGAACCAGAGTTTCAAGCATGTAGGACATCCTGCACATTCCTCCATTAGGAAGATATCTCCTTTGAAAACTCCAACGCCACCCTCCTCAGTGAAGTCAGTACTGGTACACATGTGCTGCCAGGTGTTTACTTTCATTCATGACCTTTCACATCCCTTGTGCCGCCCTACTGCTACTGAAGACTAAGTTCAATTGGCACTGCATTACGAAGGATGCTATCGATTGGGTCTGCACCTGTACTTCATGCCAAACCTCAAAAGTACATCTGACACACAGATTCAGGAGTGGAGACCTTTCCTCAACCTCAATGTCGTTTTTCCCACATTCACGTCAATGTAGTAGGCCATCTACCAACGTCACAAGGACATCGTTATTTGCTTACCATCATTGACCGCTCTACTCACTAGCCTGAAGCTATTCCCATGGAAACTGCAACATCCATCTCATGTACATCAGCCTCACTCTTAGGGCAGACAGTGAGATTCGGTATCCCTGAGCATATTCTGATAGGGATGATACTTTCACTTCTTAATTGTGGAAGTCATTAGCGAATCTCCTGGGAATCACCCTACATCAGACAACTACCTAAAACCCTACTGCCCCCAGAATGGTTGAATATTTTCATCGCACCCTCAAAGCAGCTTTGATGTCCCGCTACAAGGACTCCAACTGATTTACTCAGCTTTCCTTTGTCCTCCTGGGATGAAAAACCACTCCTGAAGATGCCCTGGATGTCTCGGCAGCTGAAATGGTGCATGGTGACCCGTTGGTCATCCCTGTGGATTTTTTTCCCGTCTACAACCTCCTCCGATAATCTTCAGCAACTACGTCACGTTGCAGAAAAATTTACTACACCACGCCAGACTTACAATCCCCCAGCAAAGCAACACATAGCAACATATCTACACTCAGCAACATAAGTTTTCCTACGCAACGGCACTAGCAATCCACCGCTAAAGCTCCCTTACATAGGCCCTTTCCTCGTGATCCATTGTCCGCAGAAAGCTTACTTAATTAGCATGTGTGGCAAAGAAGACTGGGTCTCAAGACTGGGTCTACATGGGTTGCCTAAAACCAAGAATATCTCCTGCCAGATGATCTACCTACAATGCGCTTCTATAGACCAGGGTGCCCTATTTCACATGAATGTGCTTTTTAGGGGGGGGGGGGGGGAGCAATGTGCTGCTCGTGTTTCATACATGCTCGTACACTCTAATGGTTATGATTTCTTATCTTATCTCTCGCTCTTCCTTGCACTGTTAATAGACCAGCCAGTGTTATCATGTTAACTCATGCTTCATAGTGTTCTAATTTTTGTGATGTTCTTCCTCGGAAGTCGCTGTCTATAAACTCGCAGATTGTTTAATAAAGTTTATTTGCATTCACCTCGCCTTTCATCTATCACTTAACTGGCACCTTGCACAATTTAAAGACATTTAAGTTTATCTTTGCGCGGGTCCTCGAAGTGCTTAAACAATGCTTTACCGTTCCTTTTTATGATAATTTATTATTGTTTGGAACATATTAACCGGTAACAATTAGCACTTTGAAGATGAATTTTCTTCAAAACACCAAGTGATACGAACTGGGGCTACTTAGAATAATGGAGACAAAACAAATGATAAATATACGTGGAATTTTATTTAATATTTCATTTTGTATATCCCGTAGTTTTGAGACGAAAGCCTATTACACTGAATTTTATCCATAAAAGACTATCAAAGCCTTAAGGTTTTATTGGTGAGAGAATTGAAGTATTAGGAATTTTCCTTTAAAGGGCTGTCTGCGATGAACTGTGAAGGGGCTTTGACATGTTCTAAGTTCCTTGGGGTGGGCACAACGGGCTTATCTTAAATAGTTTATAGATGTATTTTATCCCTTTATAAAGCAACATAGAAAATGGATTATGGGGAAGAGTGCACGTAATGTCAACAGAAATAAAGTTTCCATAGTAGAGTGTCATTCACAGGGACATAAGATGCAACCGATGGACGGTAGCAGTCGGTGTACGGTATTGACATAGAATTTAGATTAGCAAAAGTCTTATAACAAGTAAAATCCCCTTTGCAACGGAATAAGTTTCAAATTAGTTTGAATATTTAACTAAAATCTAAAAGAAAGATTACAGTCTAGACTGAAAATTCTTTAGATTTGAGTGAAAATTATCCACGCTGTAGGAATTGAAACCTAACTCTAGTGATCATATTAGGGACATTTCGTAACGACTGCAATCGGTCAGGAGAAGAAAAGTAGATCTCTGGAAGTAATAAACATGCAGAGCAACTTGTAGCCTAACACCACTAGACTGACCCAAGTAGTTATCCAAGGGAGATACATTATCCTTATTAATACCAGCTGAGCTGTAACCCAAACTGGAAAAGCACCATGCTATGAGACCAGGGGCTCCAACAGGGAAAATTAGCCCAGAGAGGAAAGAAAAAAAAGGAAATAAACAAATTACAAGAGAAATAATGAATAATAAAAATAAAATATTTCAAGAACAGTAATATTACTGAGAAAGATTTTTCTATATAAAGAATATAAGAACTTCAGAAAAACAAGATGAAAAGAAATAAGATAGAATGTTATACCCTAGTGTACACTAAGTCAGAGAACTCTACCCCAAGGGAGTTATCTTAGAAATAATTTTGATTAATGAACCAAATCCTCTGGCGCTTGTAGGAATGAATCATCTATATTGTTTTTTTTTTCTCTTGGTTTCATGATGGAAAAAGTACTACTATAAACAAACTGCGATTTCACCTTTATTGTCTCGCAAAAACAATATGAAATTGTTTCCCTATCAACTAAAACTGGGAATGGAAACACGACAATTTCGATAATCAAACACTAGGAAAAAAAATTCTACTCAATTACAGTATATCTCCAACAAATTATAAATAATATCAATTCAGTAAGAATAAAATAAACAATTAAATTGAATTTAATCCGAATCTTTCAAGAGCTCATAACAAACCAGTGATAACAGCAAGTTCAGTGTCTAGATAAAATTCGAAATTGGATACCGACTAGATTTTTAATAATTGTCCTTCACCTATCGATCAAAAATAAACAAATATGTTTCGAAGAAAAAATTGGAAAGGTTATAAAAAAAACATTCAGGCTGCACAGGAAAAAAAAAATTCTTCATATTTTGCTAACCAAGGATTCAATATTCTAAAAGACACAAAAGATTGGTATTTCAATCAAAATCACATAGAATCAAATAATTTCCCATTCCAATTGTTTTGGCTATTTTACAAGAACAAATTATGTTCCTTGAAATGAACTCAAATCAATAATTTCGCAATTTTACAATTGAAATCGGCCTAATACTTATTGGCACAAAAAAAAAAAGAAAAAAAAAAAAAAAAAAAAAAAAAAAAAACAGCTACACACTGATAGGAAAAGCTCGCTAGATGATAATACTATTAGAAGATGCTACATCGTTCAAATGTCTTTAAGAAAAAAAATTTCCGCAAATGAAAAGAAAGAAAGAAAAAAAAAAAACAACGAGGACATTACGGTAGGAGAAATTCTAAAAGAGATGAAAATATCCTTTGTAATTTAGTAAAAAATGAAAAAAATTAAGTCTTCATACCTTATTATGGTTCAGATTAGAAATGAAATGTATGTAGATTAAAGTAATACTCCAAAAAAAATGTTGTACATATTTTTAAAACCAATTTCACAAGCTATATTGACTCTCTTTAATCAAAGCAACACTAGCCGGTGTCCACGTAATATATTCTAAAAGATTCAGAATACATAAATATATATTGCATCTATAATGATCATTTTAACTGAACGAGACTCTTGCTTTTTAATTATGAACATTCCTATAAAGGAACTGAATCAAATATTTCGTTCAGAAATTACCTACTAACTACAGCACTGATGATTGAAAAGGAATGGGATTCATCATGTTGAGAAGACTTTTAACAATATAGATAATACCTTGAAAGAAAATTAAAATCTCTTTAATAAATATTGCAATACAAATTAGAACTAGCTTTTTTATTTTCTTCACACCATTAAAAAATAAATAAAAAAAAATAAAAAAACATTCCCTACCGTTGTTTACCATCTTAACTAGAAATATGTGCGTTGCTGAATGTGAGAGCGTGGTGCAGGAATGGTTTTCTATACTATAATATTCCTTTCATCAGGCAAAACCTGTTAACTATACCTTCATCAATTTCACAGAGAGAGAGAGAGAGAGAGAGAGAGAGAGAGAGAGAGAGAGAGAGAGAGAGAGAGAGAGAGAGAGAGAGAGAGAGAGAGAGCGTACTCTCACACGCTAGTTTAAGATAATACATTACGTCTCAAAATGTATTTTTGCTGCAATATTTTTTTTTTTTTTACTTCCATATCAACAGTTTATGATAAAAAATCCATTTATAGAATTTCATCCTTGTACTAAGACACGCATACTAATATTAATCTTAAAATGGTATTAATATATAAAAGAACGGGAAGCATTCATTATGATAAGAAAACTCGCAAGATAAAGAACATGAATATGATTTCTGTCAAACAAATACGTAAGGTAAATGACAAATTCTCTGTTACAATAATCACCAATGTATGTGAGGTCATAAAATGTAAACTCAATAGGATGCATTCTAAACATACGTTCCTATACAGACAGTTACACCGGTTGTGGTAGATTGAACATTACTTAGTAAATGCCTCTGTAGGACAATGGCCTAAGACATGATGGCCACTGAGGATTGGGGATAATGGACACTTTAGTTTGATCGCTCACAGCAAATCAACCTAGTATGGGTGGCCCTGACAAGTACAGCTTTGTTGATCATGGCGATACACAAACCCTCTCACCAACCTGACCAAAGACAGACGAATTTGATTCTCAGATAGATAAAAATTACTTCAAGAGATAGATACAAAAATAACAAGTCTTCCAGATGTTCAGATAAAAATGAAAATAAAAGTCTTCAGGAGACGCAAAGAAAAATCAGGAAGAATTTCCAAAATTTTCTATTCTAACTAATTACCTTAAAAATGTGAAATAGCTTCATCTAATTTATAAGATTTGCTATATTATCTCTTTACACTTCTATAAAATAAACCAAATTTCCATATATTGAGGCTTCAATAATTCTCAGAAGTTTAAAATTTTATGTAAAAAACTTAAAAATGTGGAAAACTTTGAAATACTTTGTATTCCAGAACTTAAAACTCTTTTTCAGAAAGAATATAGAACTCCAGCAACTGGATAAGTAACTCTCATATTCATAAATGTTTTCTAAAGTAGTTTATGATGCTGAAATTCATAATGAGGACCTTGCTTTAATTAACGGTACTATATTTGATTAGGTTACCATTGTATAAAGATGAAAATGTTGTATGGATTCCAAGTATACCATAAGATGTTTACTAGTTTTTTTATTTTAAGGAATAAACGTTCTGCATGAATTTCAGTAATCAGATATACCTTCTTGTAATAATTAGACCAGGTAATTGCGAATTTCTATAAAGAACCAAATCGTATTGATCAAAAACAAATTATTTATTCGTCTTACCTCAAACTCTCTTCCTCGTATTTTGCTCTACTTCCACCCCACTTTTGGAAAATTTACTTTACCAACGGTTGATTTTGACATATGAATAACGTTCAAGCGAAGTTCTCTTGGGTTTTACCCGAGGGACAACTATTTTCCGGAGTGTATTAAAAACACTGGAAAACACCAGTACACCTTCAGTTAAAGATTCCGATGGATTTTTTTTTCTTCTTGTTTGCAGTGTCCATTCATAAGAA
>NC_090728.1:151323086-151335586 GCF_036898095.1 Palaemon carinicauda
GGAACACTTTGCAGTAAGTCTTAACAATTGATAAAGGAATTGCAGGAATGTGAAATTCCCTTTATACTTTTAAAATATTTAACAGTTTGTTGAAATTTATTAGGCAAACGATTCTTTACATAAACTATTATATAACCGATTAATTTTGTAGGTAGAAGGTTGAGTGAGAATAGTTTTGTATCCCGTGAAATTCAAATATTTTTGAGCAATTACATGTTATGAGATTTTCCGTTTAAGCCATTCTAGCCGAAAAGGGACCAATCACAATTGATCATCAGAAACTGTTTTGAAATAGAGAGAGAGAGAGAGAGAGAGAGAGAGAGAGAGAGAGAGAGAGAGAGAGAGAGAGAGAGAGAGAGAGACTTAGCGTCATTGGTTCAAATTGTCGTTAGACTGCACTATTCTTGTAATGAGGATATCTGGTATTTTCAGTCACCATGATCCATATATCAATAATGGGAAGCCAATAAAACTTATGCTCGTATATATGAACACCTGGTGAGCGGTGGGACAGACAGATAAAAATAGGAAGGGATTTTGAGGTCTGTCTGATTATAAATAAGTCAAATGATAACTAAATGAATGTTGGAGTTGAAAGAATAAAATAGAAATTCCGTATACAATTCCAGAGCTAAATCAGCTTGGAAACTTTAACATGTCCTGGCAAAGATTATGAAACGAGTTTCACCTTCAACCTTCACTCTCCAGACTATTGTGACGGTGCCGAGAGAGAGGTTTTGATTAAAAGTCAGGATGCAATCAACTGAGTTGTTTATTAAAGAATACACTCCCTTATATACAAAATCTCAAAGCAACAAGAATTTTCATGTTCAAATATTGACAATGTTACAGAGGAGAAAAGCATATATGAATTTTCCTGTTCGTTTTAGTGTGAGGGAAGAGCGAAGATACAAGCATAATATATACAAAAGGAATTATGAAGAATTTTGTGACACACGGTTGGTACATGGCTCCCCCCCCCCCTAAAAATGACATACTGTACAAGTTAAATAGGGCGCCCTGATCTAGAGAGGCGAACTAGAGGCGGGTCATCTGGCAGGAGATGAGCAGGTTTTAGACGATCAATGGAGACCCAGTCTTCTTTGCCACGAATGTTTAGTAGGAATGCTTTCGGACTGCGTCAGATCACAGGGAAAGGGCCCGTGTAATGGGGCGTTAGTGGTGGCTTGGTAGTGTCGTTGCGTAGGAGGACGTACGTTGCAGAGTGCAAGTCTGTTGTTATGTGATGCTTTGCTGGGGGCTTGTAAGTCTGGCGGCATAGAGTAAATTTTCCAGGACGTGACGTATGCGCTGGAGATCGTCGGAGGAGGTTGTAGTAGGAAAAAATTCGGCAGGGACGACCAATGGGTCGCCATACGGCATTTCAGCTGCCGAGACGTCGAGGGCGTGTTTAGGAATGGTCCTTAGTCCCAGGAGGACCCAGGAAAGCTGAGTAAACCAGTTGCAATCCTTGCAGCGGGACATCAGAAGTAATTTGTTCAGGGATACCAAATCTTGCAATCCATCCAAAGAGTAAGGCAGATGTACATGAGGCAGACGTTGCAGTTTCCATGGGAATGGCTTCAGCCCAACGGGTGGAGCGGTCGATAATGGTAAACAGGTAACGATGTCCTTGTGATGTGGGTAGGGGGCTTACAACGTCAACGTGAATGTGTGCGAAATGACGCTGAGGTTGAGGAAAGGTGCCCCCTCCTGAATCCGTGTGTCAATGTACTTTGGAAGTTTGGCATGAAGTACAGGCGCGGACCCAATCCTTAGCATGCTTAGAAATGCCGTGCAAAATGAACTTTGCCTTCAGCAGCTGTGTAGTAGAATGGCATGAGGGATGTGAAAGGCCGTGAAAAAAAATCAAACACCTGTCGGCGCATGGGAGCAGGAATCCAAGGTTGCGGTCTGCCGGTACTGACGTCACAGAGGAGGGTGGTGTTGGTGTCTTCGAGGGGAAAGTCTTCCCAACGGAGGGACGTGCAAGATGTCCTACATGCTTGATACTCTGGATCCTGTTGTTGGGCTTCAGCCAGGGCGTTGTAATCTAATCCCAGTTGAACAGCAGCCAACGTGTTTCTTGACAGGGCATCGGCAACGGGATTCATTTTCCCAGGGACGCATTGAAGGGTGCAATTGTATTCAGCCACGGCGGAGAGATGTTGGCGTTGCCTGGCGGACCAGGCATCACACTGTCGAGTAAAGGCGTGCACCAGAGGCATGTGGTCTGTGCGTAAGACGAAGGGCATTCCTTCTAAGAAATGGCGAAAGTGACGGACAGCCAAGTGCCGCCAGCAATTCTCGATCGAAGGTAGAATAACCCGATTCAGCCTTTGACAGTTTTCTGCGCGAAGAAGGCCAATGGGCGGGGCGAGCCGTTGACCACCTGCTCAAGTACTGCACCAATGGCGACATCGCTGCCATCGGTAGAGAGAATGAGAGGGGCATGTGGGATAGGAAAAGTGAGAGCTGCTGCAGTTGATAGGGCCTTCTTTGCATTGCAGAAGGCTGCATCTTGAAGGGGACCCCACTTCAGGTCCTTTGGCTTGCCCTTGAGGGAGGCATAGAGGGGAGCAATAGTGGCGTCAATGGCTGGCAGAAAACGGTGATAATAGTTGATTATGCCCAAGAATTCCTGCAGAGCTTTGACGGTCATGGGCATGGGGAAGTTCTGAACGGCTGCTACCTTCTCAGGGAGGGGGTGGACACCTTCAGGAGTGATGCGGTGCCCTAAGAACGACACTTCGTTGGCGCCAAAGGTACACTTGTCGTACCGGACTACAAGGCCGTTTTGTTGCAGGCAGTCGAGCACGATGCGCAGGTGACGGAGGTGTTCCTCTTTTGAGGGGGAGAACACAAGTATGTTGTCTACATAACATGCACAGAAAGGGAGGTCCCCTAAGATGCCATCCATGAGACGTTGAAACGTGGCCCAGCATTACGAAGGCCAAAA
Source organism: Palaemon carinicauda (assembly GCF_036898095.1). Lineage (NCBI taxonomy): Eukaryota > Metazoa > Arthropoda > Malacostraca > Decapoda > Palaemonidae > Palaemon > Palaemon carinicauda. Next base: position 151,326,046 of record NC_090728.1, read on the forward strand.
CAGGAGTAATTGAAGGTGTATGTCTTGGGGATGTCTTCTGGGTTCATAGGCACCTGATAATACCCCTTCAGGAGATAGAGCGTAGAGAAAACCTTTGCTTTGTGCAGGTAGGAGGTCACGTCGGCAATGTTTGGGAGGGGGTAGTGATCCGGTTCTGTTTGCATGTTCAGGCACCTGTAATCCCCGCACGGACGGAGGGAGTTGTCTTTCTTCAAAACGATGTGTAAGGGTGACGACCATGAGATGGAGGCCTTTTGGCAAAGGGCCATTTATTCCATTTCGGCGAACGTCTGTTTGGCGGCTCTCAATCATTCCAGTGCCAGACGTCTGAATTTTGCAAAGACTGGGGGTCCCGTCGTCTTGATATGGTGATAAATTCCGTGCTTGGCAGGAACCGTGGGCGTTTGGCGAAGTTCTGGACGGAAAACTTCCTGGTACGACGTGAGGAGGTGGGCGTAGGCATCCGTGGGTGCGCTAATGTGGAGAGAGAGGTTAGAGGGGGCGGGGTGAAGAGGTGTCGACAAGTACGAGTCTGCGTTGACCAATTGTCGGTGTGCGACATCGACCAGAAGGCAGAAATGAGAGAGGAAATCCGCACCGAGGATTGGCATGGTGACCTCAGTAACGAGAAACTTCCAATTGAATTCACCGTTTCCGAAAGATAATGTGAGGTTCTTGTAACCGTAGGTGGGTATCACAGATCCGTTGGCAGCTACCAAGCGGACATCGGCAGATGTAGACAGACTACGTCGTGTCTTGAAGAGTTTCCTTGGCAAAAGAGAACGACAAGCACCCATGTCTACCAAAAATTGCACGCCCATTCCAGCATCCTGTAAAAAGAAGAGATTAGAAACACGGGAGGCCACCGCCACAAGCGATGGCCTACTTACACGTTTTTTGGCCACTGACAATCCTTGGCACATTTCTTTGCGGTTGCCCCGAATCTGAAGTGGTAGTAGCAAAATTGCGGCGGATGGGAGGTAGTAAGTGGCTGTAGAAGTTGTTTGTTGGGGCGCGAGCGATTGGTGGGTGGTGGGCACGTCACGGGGTGGGCGTGTATGTCCTACGGCATTCATGTCAGCTTCAGTTGAGGTTGATTAGGCATCCTCTTCGTCAGGTGTGGAGGCGTTAATGGAGGTCTTGAAGTGGCTGTCCATAAGGGCGTCTGCTTTGGTCATCAAGTCCTTTATGGGTAAACTATCGACATCGGGTATGGCAGCGCGTATAGGTCTGGGTAAACGGTGTATCCAAAGGGTACAAAGTAGGTTCACCTCACGAGGAGAGCCGTCTGCGGCAGGTTGAAGGCGAGCGATACTGGTTATTTCCCTGAGGGCAAGCGAAGCCCTTTGGTCCCCCAACGGTTGTTGCGAGAGCTGAAAAAGCTTTGCTACACGGGCGGCTGTCGACGGCGAGTACTGCTGCAGAAGGTATGTTTCGAGGGCGTCATACACTATTGGCATGTCTCCTTGTTCACAAAGCCAGTCGGATATTTCCGGGAAGGTGTCCTCGGGTATCGCCGCGAGAACATAATCTGCTTTGGTGGTTGAGCGAGTCACGCCGTTGACGCGAAACTGGAATTCTGCGTGCTGAAACCAAGCAAATGCCTCTCCGCTGGTGAACGATGAAAGTTTTAATGGGGCGGCCGCAGCGACAACAGCTGTAGTAGAGTCCGTCATAGTATCAACGATGGAGGGGCGAGGGAGTGGGGTTTAAGGCAATAGGAGCAAGTCGACTTCCGGGGTCACCAACGTGACAGTGCTGAGAGAGAGGTTATGACTAAAAGGTAGGGTGCAATTAACTGAGTTGTTTATTAAAGAACACACTCCATTACATACAAAATCTCAAAGCAACAAGAATTTTCATGTTCAAATATTGACAATGTTACAGAGGAGAAAAGCAGACATGAATTTTCATGTTCGTTTTAATGCGAGGGAAGAGTGAAGATACAAGCATAATATATACAAAAGGAATTATGTACAATTGTGTGACACACGGTTGGTACACTATGAAGCGAACCTCCAACAAGCAAAGTAAGTTTTTTTTTATTTTTTTTACTAAGAAAAATTAAATAAAAAAATTTCTGGAACAATCTAACAATAGTGTTGCATTGAAATATTCCTTGGAGTAACGTTCACAGCTATGATAACAAAATGTCTGATATTCTAAGTGAACTATTTGATCACAATGTCCTGCTTAATTGAGAAGGACGAGATAAAGAAAGATATAAAACTAGAAAATATATTTTCTTGGCTTTATTACGTCCTATTTGATAACAGTTATATAAGCGGATGAGCAATTCGGTGGCGTACCGAGAACTTTGAGTTTAGAGAAAATGGCACCCTAAGTCTCAATGAAGGCACTGACAGCAGGGCGACGGATTGGGTTTAAGGTGATAGACAAGATTTCTTTTCAGATTTTACTCCTGATGCCAGGCGAGTGATATTACTTGAATTAGTATGACCAGCAGGGGTCACTTGCCTTAGTTATATAGGGTCTGCACATCACAAGGAACTGGCTATCCTTTCATAATTTAGCCAATGAATCCTCTTTGGATTTAGTCAGTTTATGGAAAGCAAAAATGAAAGAATGGCCCTAAGTCGAGGTCGTAGCGGGGTGCTAAGAATCTCTATGTTTACAAATACTAGAAAAAAACGAGAAAATTGGTGATTGGGATGATAGAACCATGAATTAGATTAGGAAGTTACAGCAAGTGGAGAATGAATTTATGAAATATAGTAAAAATATCTTGGCGCTAACTGAAACACTATGTAATAGGATTGATAAAGAAGTCATAGACTAAGGCAATGTACTATATTTATTTACTCAGGAAGAGCAGATAGAGTTGGAAGAGAAGGATTAGGAATGATGAGGAAACCAAGGGCAGAAAAGGCATTAACGGAATGATGAGCTATAAATTGTACATTGTTACTTGCCAAGTTTAAATCAAAGCTGTACAATATGAGTATTATAGTTTTCTATGCACCAACAAATAATACCCTGAAGAAAGGAAAGGCAAATACTATGAAGAACTGCAGAGTGTAATAGAAGAGATCCCGGAGACCTCAATGCTAAAATTGGAAGAAATAATCAAAGTATAAATAATGTCATAGGTGTTGAGGGTCTTGATGAAGTTGCATATGAAAATGGGGCACACTTTATGAGTTTTTGTTCAACAATCAATCTTGTTATTCGAAATATTCTTCTCCAGCACAAGGACATCTATAAATATACATGGACTTCACCATGTGACAATTAAAAGAATCAAATAGATCACATAACTATTTATAAAGAGAGAAGCAGCACTCTGAGAAATGTAAGAAGCTATAGAGGTGCAGATATTGGTAGTGATCACCAGCTCCTCATTGCCAAACTGAAATTAAAACTGAAAGCACCCAATAAAAATGTAGATAGAATACCGAGGCTTGACACAATTAAGTTTATAGAGGATGAGCACAGAGAAACCTTTGCAATAGAATGCAGAAATTGATTTGAAGTTTTAGAGACTTTAAGAAACGAAGAGCAGACAATTAATAAACAATGGTGTGATATTAAGAATATATATAAGTCTGTTGGTATTGAAGTTTTGAGACACGCAGTTACAAGGAGAAAACTGTGGTGTTTGCACTAAATCACATGTACTTTTATATGTTAGCTCACTAACCTGTAATGTGCAATGAATATTAGTTGAGAGTAAACCATTTATCCCATTATCATCGAATCTTTATGGGATTCAATGATAGGTTTGGAATATTAAAATACATTTAATGCTAACGGCTTACAAAACTGCATCAGCTCTCACAGGCTTGTGACTCTCGCATGAGAACATCCTAAACAACTCTTGTATAAAAAAATACAAAAACAACTTTAAGAGCATCACTCTTGAGACAACAAATAAAGGATTTAATCCTTCATAACATACACTACTACATTTATAACTACATTCAAACAAATTCTACCAATGCAATCCTGTGCAAAATTACTCTTAATACATGAAGCGCATATGATATTACAGTACCAATACATAACAGTCTCCTCCCCTTAACTCTGCATTGTACAAAACTTAACAAATCTAATCTCTCAGGGGGCTCCCCTCTCTTCATCCTATTTGGAAGTACTGTAACTTCATCCTGCATTGGTACATGAATAGATTTTGAATCTACATCGGCTGTCTGAGCATCCTGAATAATATTTGATTCATTTGATCTAACTGCTTCTGAAAATTTTCCATCTAACATTTACATGATCTACAGGATTTTTATTTAATAACTATAATTGATTAACATGACGTTTTACAATATTTTCATCAACTTGAACATCATAATGTAAATTTCCTATCCCTCTTATAATTTCTCCTGGTACCCATGTTTCTCGAGTATTGTGTGATCTTACCATGACATTAGATAAAGGGGAAATATGTCTTACTTTTGAGATACTTTCTAATTGCTTATACCATTTTTTTCTTCTAAATCAGTTTGCAAACTTGGATACACCAATCTGACTTACACCTAATCCTCCTCCCCATCAACACATTTGATGGTGTCACACCTGTTGTGCTATATGGCGTTGTTCTATAAGACAATAAAAACTTTGACACATGAAAAAATATGTTATTTACATTTGCTTTTCTACACTTCATGTTATGCTTAAATGTTTGAACAAATCTTTCAGCATCTCCGTTCGTGGAAGGGTGATACATTCCTGAAAAAGTATGCATTACATTACAGAACGCTTTAAACTCCTATAAGGTAAACTGTGGACCATTATCAGTCACAGTTCTCTCTGGAATACCATGTGTAAACAGTTGTGTAAGACGTTGTTGTCTTCATCAGAACTACTTATGGCCATTCACTTTAAGCATCTACAATTATCAAAAACAAATAACTAAAGAAAGGACCTGCAAAATCTATGTACACTCTTTGCCATGGATCTCTGGGTAACTCCAATGGGAGCAATCTAGAAAAATGAGTATTTTCCTGTTGCTTAACATAATTCATACAAATTCTCACTAATATTTCAATATCTCTAACTACACCTGGCCACCAGACAAAAATCCTTGCAAAATACTTTGATCTGACAATGTCTTGGTGATCAGCATGTATTGCAGACAAAACCTTATTCATCAGTGAAGTAGAAATAATTACTCCTACCCATTCATTATACAACCTTATGCTATGCCCAATTCACTCCAAATATCCTTATTTGGTTTATAATTTTCCTCATTTCCACATAAATCCCTTCCTGTTATCAAGCTCTCATAAAGCCTCAGCATTACTCATCTTTGATGTAGGATCATATTCTGTATCATAATATTTGGCTAATGTAATTGCCCAAAGTTGTAGTCTGGCAGATACCAACATAGGTAAACTTGCTTTTGGACCCAATATTGCTAATAGTGGTTTCTGATCTGTAACAAGTGTGAACTTATTCCTTCCATAAAGGTATACATGAAATTTCTCAACTCCATACTCTAATGTTTAACCTCATTTTTTTTTATTTGAGAGAAATTCCTCTCTGACTTGTTCAATACTCTAAAAGTGAATGTGATTGGCTTTTCTGTTTCATCTGGCACCACATGAGATAATACTGCATCTAAACCTATGTTCGATGTGTCACAAATTAATTTAACTGGTAAATCCATTTGGTAATGTACTAAAAATGTAGGTGATGTTATTTCCTGCTTGTTTTCTTCAAAAGTTCCTGACAATCCTTTGTCCAATGGATATGTAGATAAATTCCGAATGAAGCTTTTATGAAATGTTACCAAACCTAAAAATGATTGTAATGCCTCAAAATTTTCTGGTACCTTTGTCGATTGTACTGCTTTGATTTTCTCCTTAGTCTTGTGCATACCTTTGCCATTAATTACAAAACCTAAGTATTCCACTGAATCAATATATATTTGCGCTTATTTACTCTAACATTATGATCCGTCAACTTCTTCAAAACTGTCTGTAATCTTTCTCCATATTCTCTTTTATCTTTACCAGAGACTAGAATATAATTTATGAAAATGAATACACCTTGCATTCCTGATAAAAATCTTACCCCTAGTTTGTTGCTCCTCCATAAGGCCATCTATTTGGAATATACAAACCTAAAAATGTATTTACTGTACATAATTCTTGTGAATTTCTATCCCTAGGAGGCTGTTGAAATGCTTATCTAAGATCTAACTTAGAAAATACAAGACATCCTGACATAATTGCAAACATGTCTTTCCGATTTGAGCTACCTGGAACTGTGGATTTAACGATACCTTGTGATCTCCACATAACCTAACCTGACCATTTTCCTTCACAATAGGAACTAATAGTGTAGCCCAATCTGAGTGTGTAATTTTTCCGCATGAGCCTTCATTTTCTAACCTTTTGATTTCTGTTTCAGCTGCATTTTTCATTGCATATAGTACTGTCCATGAAGCAAAAAAAAAAAAAAAAAAAAAAAAAAAAAAACAAGGAGCACTATCTGATGTCAAGACTAAAATTGCTTTTGCGATCTTTACTGTATCGACTTTTTCAAATACGTATTAAAATTGATAGAAAATTATCCACAAACACTTCATTCTTGTGTTCATCTTGTGTCTTTCAGACAATCAATAAAGTATTAAATAATTCATAACATAAGCTACTAAATCTATAACTACGTTGAAACATGTTCTGTCAATGCAATACTGTCCAACATTACTCTTAAAACATGTAGCGCATATTACAGTAAAAATACATAACAAAAATCATGGATATAAAATTATATTTGGGATACTATAAAAAGTAGACAAAGACAGAAATAGATTGTTGAAAGTTTTCGAGGAACTAAGGAAAATTACAAGGTAGACCATGCAAAGTATTCCAGTATTGATAGTGAAGTCAAAAGAAAAGCCAGGAATGACTGGAGAGAATATTTAGACAGGAAAGCAGATGAGGCTGACAAAGCTACGAATTCAGGGAGTGGTTATGGTGTAAGAATTGCTCACAGAATTATCAATGAAATCTATACTGTGGCAAAGAAGAAGGATATATACAAAATGAAAAGAGAGATGGATCTATTATAACAACAAAAGATGAAGAAAGGCAACGTAGGGTGGAACACTCTAGTAAGGTCAGGAATGAGAGATATGAAGGGAATAATTTGATTGATATACCTGAAGCTGAGGAGAACCTTAATGTGCCCATGAATGAATTCATTGTGTTTGATGTCGAAGCTATCATTAAAAAGCTAAAGATGGAAAGCCCTTGGATATGATGTAATACATGCTTAGATGATATTTGCCGTAAATGAAGTGACTCCCAGAATAACTACAAGATTATTTTGTAGAATGTGGCGTGAAGAGCCAAAACCTGATGAATTGGAGCTAGGAGTGTTGAGGAAAATAGCCAAATAAAAAAAAGGAAATATGACAGATTGCAATAATTGCAGAGGTATCACACTTACGTCAGTTTTCATGAAGATATATAATAAGCACATTCTAAAGAGACTGCATAAAAAGATTCATGAAAAGCTGAGAGACGAACACGCAGGATTTAGAAAATGTAAAAGTTGTATTGACCAAATTTTCATTTCAAGATATGTTGTACAGCAATGAGTAAAAAATAGAAATTCACATTACATGAAATTTTTGGACCATGAAAAAGCCTTTGCTGGTGTGCATTGGCAAATTTGGTGGAGAGTCCTGCATTATCATGAAGTTCGTCTTAAATATGTAAAGTTGATTAAGTTTGTTTATGAGCATATCAAATGCAAAGTTAATATTAGTGGAGTCATATTAAACAAATTTCCAGTGAACAGTGCAGTATTCCAAGGGAATGTATTGTCACCTATGATGCTTATCCTGCTCATGGATTTTGTAATGCATGAAACAGTTGAGGAATGTGGAGAAGGATTGGACTGGATTGGTAAAAGGAAATTAGCTGACCTACAGTATGTTGATAACGCCGCCTTTATTAGCAAAACGCCACAGGACTTGAAAAGCTTTCTTACCAGAACCCATGAAATACCACACGAGATTGTACTCCAGATAAATATAAGAAAAATAGAGATGGTGAGAACGGAAAATGCAATGGAAGATAAAATATCATTGGAAGGAGAAAAGATTTATGAGGTGGAATCATTTAGATATTTAGGAACTATGGTCTCTAATACAGGATCTTTAGAATTTGCGTTTAGTGGAAGCTTGAAAAAAAAAACAAATCAGACAATGGCTAGATTAAGTAAAATTTGGAAATCAAATCGCCTGAAATTACATATAAAAATTTGAGTATACAGTATATCAGTTTAAGGAGATCGGTGTTACTGTATGGACATGAGTCGTGGTATGACAAGGAAACAATATCTAATAGAATTTTTGTAGATTTTAGAACAAAGCCCTCAAAAGCATATATGGAGTTGAGTGGCGTGACAGTACTAGAAATGAAACCATAAGAGAGATTACTTCAGTGCAATATGTGGAGGAGATCATGGTTGGGGGATAGATGGAGATGGTTTGGGCATGCTCTTCGCACTCCCCAAGAGAGTTTAGTTCACCATACATTCAACTGGGCACCCCAAGGCACTAGAATAGTTGGAAGACACATGGCTAATTGGCTGAGGACTATGAAGCGTGAAGTAGATGATGAATGGAGAAATAGATTAAAAAGCTCAAGATAGAGACGACTGTTGAAACCTAACCGAAGTGCTTTGCGTCAATATGCGTACGAGATCATGATGATGATGGCTTTATTCACAGTAACGTTGGCAAACGACCTGTTGTTAAAATTGTTCTGGACGCGAAGAGGAGGTTCCTCTATCTATCTTCATATTACCAATGACCAAGACAATACAGTTTTCCCTTTTCGACATTAATAAGACCTTGTAACTTTAGAAATAATAATAGAGGGTATTTTCCCTACTATTGGATCTTTCTTTCTTTTTTTTACTTTACGTTGAGTAACTACAAAATTAACCAGGTTCAGAGTCAATAATGTTTGCTTGATGAATATGTATCATCTCTTTACTATCTACTTTTATGTTTGAGGGCATTCTTTTCTTTCAACTTCCAAGCAAATATATAAAAAAAAACCGTCAGTCACAGTAAAAACCACTACTGTATTTAATTAAAAAAAATCAACTTACAAATAATCTATCTTGGTACCCTAGGCACCCTAGATTATCAGTAATTCTCAGATTTAGAAAACTCAACTTCGTTGAATCGTTTATTGCTACCCTTCTCAACAGGGAGCTGCTATTGCCGATATTATGAGATTATTCTCATATATATCTAAGTTATCTGGATCCTTTCCTACCAATCAGATTTTGATTGAACAGAACGGCCGGGGATAAGACGAAAAATCAATAAAGTTCATTTAAAATACGTCCCGTCCAAGCAATATCTGAATCATTATAATAGCTCATATTAAACTAGATTTAATCTCCCCCAAGTTATGAAATCTTATCGCAACGTTAAGAGATTAATTCTGCGCAAGTTTGAGAGTCATTAATTACGGAAGTGAAATTTTCCTAAGGTAAAGCAATTCATTATCCGACGAAGCAAGAACCCTTGACACCTCGA
>NC_090728.1:151340586-151348086 GCF_036898095.1 Palaemon carinicauda
TATATATATATATATATATATATATATATATATATATATATATATATATATATATATATATATATATATATATATATATATATATATATATATTCCAATGTTTCAGGACTCTCTCATGACATCCCCCAAAACGAATGAGATTTGTCTTTTAAACGGAAGAATTTTTTTCAATCCCCTGTTTTTTTTTTTTTTTTTTTTTTTAAACCTCTCTGTTTTGAAAGGTCAAGCAATATATCCTCACAGGGCTACAAATCATTGACTTAATTTTACTTTTTATACTTTTAATTTTTTGCCGTTGTGCTAAAGATCGGCCATCAGCCAGATTTCACAACATTTTATAGTTGCTTAATCTTTAATGAGAAGAAAGTTGCCCTTTTTCTTTGATTCGATAATTTCAATATATTTGTTTCATTTTCGTCAAAAACTGTTTACATTCAAGCAAGAGACTTCATTTGTAAGTTCATGAGACCCAGAACAAATTAGAAATGGTTAGTTTAATTTATTTAAAGCGAATGATGTGCTATGTTTTATTTATCTGAATCAGTTCGCCAAAACCTCTTTAGAAAAGTTTCAAAAATATGGAAACATTTTCGATTAACACATTATTGACGCCTTGAAATTTATTTTAATATCATTGTTTTTAAAATATGCTAATTGTTCATTACTTCTATCTTAGTTTATTTCTTTCCTTATTTCCTTTCCTCACTGAGCTATTTTTTCCTGTTGGAGCCCTTGGGCGTATAGCATTCTGCTCTTCCAACTAGGGTTGTAACTTAATAATAATAATAATAATAATAATAATAATAATAATAATAATAATAACAATAATAATATTGACTAGTTTCTAGTAAAATCCATTGAGAAGGAATGTTGAGGTGTTTGCTGGTCAGATAACTGTGAGAGGCTACAGAGAGTCGAAGAGGATATTGAGTTACCATCCGAATCTAAGAGAGATTAACTGATGAGCAGACGAATAAGATCTTCTAAACTTCATTCTTTGTATGTGACCAAACTACACTGCAATACAATCATCTATCTTTTTTGTCTAGGCATAGCATCATTTCTTTATCGAATTTCTATATTTCTCACATTTTCAACAGCTATCAATTAGATTTTAGACGGTAAGCAATCTAACTCATGAATTTGCTTAAAAGGCGATGATGGAAGTTCTCTTTTTGAAAAAGTTTATGGGACAAGTTACTGCAATGGTCTAATTCAAAATTACCATATTTTCCAGCATTCTTTTTCAGTCGATAAACTTTCACTGTTGACTTAAAACATGAGAACAATATCTCCATGATAACAAAATGAACGATATATGGCATGATGTAAATATTATTATCTTTGCAGACAAAAATTTACAAAAAAGTCTCGGTTCTTATGTAACACATTTGGTGTTGCTTTTCATTCGGTATGGAAACGCAGTCATGAAATTCAACGATGTATGAGGGTTTGTTATATAAAAATCAAGTATTCATTGAAGAAAAATAAATAAATTATAACTGAAGAATTTCAAATATTTCTTTCACAACCCAAATTAGTGAATAAACAGTTTTTAGGTCGACAAATTTTAGAAATTGCCCTTAGCATCCTGGAAACCCTTTGATTCAATATTGTTTAATTTTGTGTATATAGCGAAAGCCTCAATTGACGTCATCGACTTCGACTCTGTAAGGAGAGAGAGAGAGAGAGAGAGAGAGAGAGAGAGAGAGAGAGAGAGAGAGAGAGAGAGAGAGACTATATCTCTAATTTTTCCTTGTTCATCTGACAGAATGAACAGTATCCAAAATCATCTTAAAAAATACAAAAATTTTACTCTTTCCTGTACTTCCACTGAACAAGTTTACACATTTCGCTGAAAAAAAATATTTTGTAGGAGATTTAGTAACTCTTCCAACTTGCACCAGTTTTCCTTATTTGAGTAAACGGCTTTAAAGCTATATGTGAAGTGGCGGCTGAGTTTTCTGGAGATCGGCTTATGGGGAAAAGTAAAGGAAGTCTGATAAACAACGAATTCGGGTCCGTGTTTTCTTGCTTTGTTGAATATAAAACATCTTTCGAAACTGCCTTCCTATTAAATGTAGTATACAGCATTAACCCATTTGCATGAATGAAAAATATTAATGCTGAATACTCTGTATTTTTCTCTCTTTTTTTTTCTCTTTTTTGTTCTATGAATTCATCCCTTTTCTACTCGGTTTCCTAACATTACGAGTTTTTATATCCTTAAATAAATTCTTTGACTTTTATTGTCTCACACTCTCTTCTTTTCCTCGATATTGTTTCCTCTCTATTCGTAATTTCGCAAAGCATGTTTTAGCATCATCATCTCTCGCTATTTCATTTCTATTTCTCCTTAAATTGCTCAATTTCTTATTTTTCCTCAGAGATATATATCTCTTTTAATTTCTAATAATATAGAGTTTCATGGTTTCGAACTAACCCTTGATTATAGTGCACTTAAGGGATCAATGGCTATGTTATGAAAAACCTTTTGATATGATTTGATATAAAAATCGTTAAAAAATTAGTAATATATTAAAATTTAACTTCAAAATAGACTTTCTTGGATATTTATTTTCATTTATCATTTGACTGCACATTTATGAAAAAAAATGTGTATCATATTGTTAGAGTAAAACACTTTGAACTTGACCTATTATTATTATTATTATTATTATTATTATTATTATTATTATTATTATTATTATTATTATTATTATTATTATTATTACTTGCTAGGCTACATCCCTTGTTTGAAAAGCAGGATGCTATAATCCCAGGGTCCCCAACAAGGAAAATAGCCCAGTGAGTAAAGGAAACACGGAAAAATAAAATATTTTAAGAAGAATAACAACATTAAAGTAAATATTTCCTATATAAACTAAAAAAAAACTTCAACTAAACAAGAGGACGAGAAATTATATAGAAAAGTGTGCACGAGTGTACCCACAAACAAGAGAACTCTATTCCAAGAGAGTGGAAGACTATGGTGCAGAAGATATGGCACTACCCAAGACTAGAGAACAATGGTTTGATTTTGGAGTGTCCTTCTCCTAGAAGAGCTGCTTACCATACCTAAAGAGTCTCTTCTATCCTTACCAGAGGAAAGTGGCCAATGAGCAATTACTTTGCAGTAGTTAACCCCTTGGGCGAAGTAGAATTGTTTGGTAATTTCAGTGTTGTCAGGTGTATGAAGAAAGAGGAGAATATGTAAAGAATAAGCCAGACTATTCGGTGCATGTGTAAGCAAAGGAGACCCATAACAATAGAGAAGGATACTGTCTCGCCAGTCAAAGGACCCCATAACTCTTTAGTGGTAGTATCTCAACCGGTGGCTGGTGTCCTGGTCAACCTACTACCTTACTACTTGTGGGGCCTCAAAGATGTATTTGAATTAAATACATGTATTCGAAATTCCTTTCCTTTAAAACAATCCGTTAATCAAGAGGTATCTAATAGCTAACTGATATAATTATTTGTCATCATATAAGTTGTACTTATATAGGTCGTGTTATTTTTTTTTTTATAAAAGGGAGTCATAATTCTATATGATTTGTTTAATCTTTGATTCATAAGATTATCCTAAGACTGATGTAGTTGTTTCATAGATTAGGCATTTTTCATATTCTTTCAAACAAATACTAATGCTGAAAATCAATGGTAGCATGAAATTCCAACTCCGCAAAATATATTTATTTAACTTCACAGCATTCTTCTTAAGTGAAAATAGTAAAAAAAAAATAAATAAATGAAATAAATAAAAATCCTAGTCGTTTTAGAAAGGCAAACATTCCGCAAGAGTTTCTAAGTCAAATATCAAACAGGAAAACTTGTATATGTTAGGGAGACCAAATGTAATAGTGGATGTTAGTGCGAAAAATCGTCTACCAGAAAAAAAAAATTGCTTTCCAGTACTCTGAAGACTCCTCTTTGATACGCCGTTTGTTTACAAAAAAAAAAAAAAAAAAAAAAAAAAAAAAAAAAAAAAAAAAAAAAAAAAAAAAAAAAAAAAAAAAAAAAATTTTTTGTAGGGGTCCTTCCCTTTTTTTCCAACTTTCTTTGCTATGTCCATTTCTCGGCCATCAGGAATAAACCATACGAGTGATTTTCCGTTGAGGATGTATCTTTTATAAATAGATCAATCACGTGCATCTGAATTGAGGAACTTTACTTTTTCATGGGTTTTGTTTACTTTTGCTTTTTCTATTTTGATGGTATTTAAGTGTTCTTAGTTAACAGAATTCTGAAAAGGTTTCGGTTGGGATGCCTTCCACTTATGCTGTTCTTTAAAACATTCAAAATTTCAAAGAATTGATGTGTAAGAATTTATTTGCAGTGGGTTTCACAAAACGGATGATCTTTGCATTCACCTTTTTCTCTTATCTGAATATTGTACAAAATGCACTATGATAAAAATTAAACTCACTTAATGGCCTAGAGAACTTATAATCGTAAGTTTAAAATCATAGAACGGGAAATAACTAAACTTTTGATGCGGTGAATAAAGCCTTTAAAGTTTGACTCAATATCAGTTAATGATCGAAGGTGTTAATCACATAACAAATGGACCCTTAAGACCGAAGAACGAATTGTATGAATAGATATAAAAGAAATGCACAATTGACTTAGAGATGATTTAAATGGCTTCTTGTTTATTCTATGTAATTCTAAAGCATAAGATAGATTGAAATCTTTATCAATTGCTTCCTGACAAAATGGATATGAACATTTTGTGTGATTATATCCTTAGCCTCACCCTCTTCTTACAAATTTTCTTTTTGTTATTTGGAATTTGAATGTCTCTTTTTATGACGACTATGTGTTCCATTGCTTTTAGTTTTTGAAAAGATTGTTATTGTTTCTTTATCAAAGCCTTAAAATCTATCATCATTTATATCAGTTTTTATTTGAATTGAAATTTCTGTTTCTATTTCAGTGTGAAAGAATTCAGCAATGTAAGTTTCAGAAAATAAATGAGATCTATGAGGGAGGAAGATAGAGGGGGAGTTCAGCAAAATATATAAAAGAAGGAGAAAAACTATTGAAGAAAAACTATGGTATCCGTTTAATGGTAAGAAAATCTACTCACTTAAATGACATTTCAAGTAAGTAAATATCATTGTCGGACCACATTTTTTTTTCTTCTAACATCTGCTAAGAAATTGAAAAGGTAATGCTTGGAACACATACTCGCTCATTTAAAGGTTTAAAGACCGCTCATAAATGGTAAGGGCAAGGGACAGTGACACTGCCCTATAAAGCAGGACAATACCCTAGACTCCTAGAGACTAACTATATACACATATAATCAGAACTTAAGAACTCTCTCTGCCTAAGCTAGGACCTAGGAGGACCAGGCAATAGCTGCTGATGAATCAGCAGATAAACCTATAGGCCCCCTAAACCCTCTATCCTTAGCTCACAATGACGGTAAATTTGTAGCGACCAAAGGAACTAACGAGTTTGAGCGGGACACTAACCCAACTCTGGCGTTCACCAGTCGGGGACGTTACCACATCGGCCACCACTTTAATAGATGTATATCTAGTATCAAGATATAACAATTGTCACTGATGTTAAATGAAAAGGCAATATTGACTGAAATTAGTTTAAAAGACTAAATCTTTAGAAGCTTTTATGCTGCATAAGACTGTCTTGTTGACTAAAATCAAAAGTATTCGTTAAACACAAAAATTAAAGGTAAAAATCACTTCAAAGGTCTATTGTGACATCCAAAACTGGCAGCCAATTGGAATCTTTTATTCGCTGAAAAAGTTACTGTTTCAAAGAGTAGGAAGAACGATATTTTTACCTTTCTAATATCCTTCTTTTTTACCATTGCTATTTAGTGAACATTAATTTGAAAGATATCTGTAACTTAGCATAACAGCATATGTTGTGATTCATTTAGTCTTATATTTTGTTTTAGTTTCTCAATTGTAAGTTTTGCTAATAATGATAATGTTTTGGTATTCAAGATAAAACTGCTCTTTCATTTCTCGAGAATGAATTTGTTATATAGAGGTTTTAAATATTGAAATGGATAATAATGTTAACCAATTGTTATTGTACTTGTTTTAGCCAAAATAAAACCTCTTTAACGATTGAAATGATTAAACAAGGTACAGAAAGCTTTCCGAAATATTTAAGAATTGTAGGACTGAAACAGAAACAAATAGATGATGCGTTTTCATATTTTTGAAGTAAATTCTCACTTCAATAACTATGGATAGAGGGAAATTGAAATGCTAAGGAAGGTTATGCAATCTCTCATTCTTATATAATGGAAACATAGTTGAAGACTGTGCCGTTGGGCTTATACAAGTAGACATTCCACCAGATTTTGGGACAGTTTCTTGTAAAGGGTAAATTTACACATCTTAGGGATAAGATGGGTTAATGGATTCTACTAGGGAAATTCTAATGCCAAAATGTACAGTTGGACACATGAATTAATGGCACACCTAGCTCAGAGCAAGTATGCCCTATTACACCCTTACTACGTGGAGAGTTCCTGTATGTAGCCTCACCCATAACCTCTGTAATCTCTCCCTACACTATCTGTTTGGTTACACACCGCACACTGCGCACAGTAAGGTTGTGATATGGTGCACTTCGTCAGAGCGAGGTGTGCCAGCAGTTCCGGTGACCAACCGTATTTTGCATTATTTTTGAAAGACTCCTTTGATCCAGTATTTGCTTACTAACTGGAAGAATAGATGAAAACTAGTGTTTGCAAAAGGGCAACAGTCTCTTTTTAAGTTTCTGTATTTGCAATGCCCAGCTCTCAATTATCAATTATAAACGACTCAAATACGTTTTTATCGAAACCTTAATATATAAATAATTCACATGCCATTGAGTTGAGTATTAATTGCCACTCATGCATTTTGTTATTTGCTTTTCCAAATTCTAAATTATTATAGTTTGCTTACTCACTAGACTATTCAAAAATAACAATACCTGTTTAGTTTATATCAAACCTGAGACTATATTTGCTAATTTTTCAATCTATCAGTTTTTGATGAAGACTAAACATGTTGTAGCTTCAATATAGAGATATTAATATCTTTAAAAAAATTAAGATAACGTTTTTGTAGGTTTTGTGTCTTACTGAACTACTTGGGTCCATGATGTTTTCATGACCAAATCAGGCATTGGGTATAATACTACCATTATGCACATAAAGTAATTTACTTTAATAGTTTGAGGTGGGTGTTTATACTCCAACAAGAGGCTATTTTACACTTTGGACACTTCACATGATTTGAAAATTAAAGGCGATATCAAAATAATGAAAAATAACGTCAAATAACGAAAATTCTTGACGTACGTGGCCCAGATAAAACAGTTTGTATGCTTACTGATTTAATAAATGTTATTACTAGTCACCTTTTCCTTTTGTAACCATTTGATAAGATGAATATCGTTATAAAAAAAATTGGTATCTAATTGAAGTGAAACTTGTTTTCTACATTTATTTTTTTTTCCTTCATC
>NC_090728.1:151355586-151363086 GCF_036898095.1 Palaemon carinicauda
TACCTTACATTTAATTATATACTATTCAGCAATCTTTGATCATACTGAGTTTTATTTACTTATTTATTTTTTATTTTATTATTTTTTTTTTACCATACGCGCAGTGTAATTTTAATACCTCTCCATTTTTCCAAGTATAAAAAGAAAATATGAACGCATATACAAAAAAAAAAAAAGAAAAAAAAAAAAAAAAAAAAAAAAAAAAAAAAAAAAAAAAAAAAAAATAGTTCGCAAGAGAATGTATTTTATACCTTAGGGACAGCTGAAACTTACTTAGCATAAAATGCAAAAATTGTAGGAAAATCTATGCCCTGGAACGTTGCTTCATTTGCATAAATGCATTAAGGCCGCAACGTTTCCAGTAACTTTCCTATGGCGATGAACATTGGCGTTCTCGGATATTTCAAATACATTTATTCGCATTTTGTCAGGTGATTCTACATAAACTAGATATTGCTGCTGTTTCAAAGAAACGTTATAACATCGCTATGAAGAATTTTGATTGAGATGTGAAATTTCTCAAACGAAAATATAAACTGTTGTTTAGGTTACATGTATTTCGTGTTTTATGTAATTCTCATTGTTTTATCAAGGATTGTGTAACTACGTTGGTATTTTACAAAGAACATACATTATGCTGTGTAGGTGACTCAAATGATTATTGTAGCATATGTCAATATCTTCATTTTTGTTTTTGGAAAGTTAAAAAAAACACCATTCAGTACAGATATATAACATTTGTAAACAGATGTAAATATATATTACGTTTACATTTGTATCTTTTTTTATATAAAATACTGAAAACGTCATTTGATTTTGAAATAGCGTTTATATATTTAAACTGAGCCAAGTAAGAATGAATTTCTTGGACGGTCTGCTTTAGAAATGATTTTAAGCGTGATTTGCATCTGATTTTTAATCAAATTAGTTAGTTTAGAGGCACTAAAACTGATATCCGTGTGTTTGTAAATTCTGAAAACATTGAAATTCCTGCAAGAATATAATTACCATATAAAGTAGTAAAGAAATATTAATGAATTGAAAATAAATACATGTATATAAGTCTCTTTGGTTTCAGAATACATGGCAAGATATTTCTCTTTAAAGTCTGAATTAAGGAAATTCAAATTGTAAAACAGCTTGATTGGGAATGTACTGAGCAACATTTTCTACGATTGGTTTCTGTAACGAGTTTGAAGATGAAAAAAGTGCATACATGCGTAAAATATTCTGGTTGGCTGAACAGTAAAATTAAAAGGTTACCGAGACTAACTACTTACAGCGATCTAAAAAAATTGCAACTCCATACTTTTCCCTATTAAAAAATTTGCAATTTGCTACTAATTATACAAGTCTCTGTGCAGTGAAGAATCTTGCTTACTTATTTAACAAGGAAAGTATGCAAACATATTAGCACGCATACACATTCACATTCACACACACACACACACACACACACACACACACACATATATATATATATATATATATATATATATATATATATATATATATATATATATATATATATATATATATATATATATATATATATATATATACTCGCACACATACCTTAACGTGGCGAAAGGGTTTGAGTACTGCCATGATCAGCAAAGCTGTACTAGTTAGAACACCCATACTAGGTTGGTATGCTGTGAGCGGTCGGACAAAAGTCTCCCATCATCACCAATCAGCATTGGCCAGCGAAGTGATGAAAACTGGCCAAACCTCAGACATAAATAAAGACGTGTCTGGGTTATGAAGATTATTATTCATTTACATTTGATGAATATTTAGCATTTAATGCAAATACCTTTTATGTTAAAAAATCACGAATAGAATGGTATAAGAATTTTCTTCATCAATATTTTCAAATATTTTTAAAAACGGCTAAATAAGATTTTTTATTTATGCTATGTTAAATAGAATATCATAATGGAAAAATTTTATGAAAATGTATCCCAAGATTTGAAATTAATCCAATAATCCTATAATGAACGAATTTGTAAAAAATAGTAAAGCTGGCCATTTTTTTTTTTTTTTTTTTTTGTAACTTCCGAAGAGCTCCACATTACGTATAACATCTTTGATTTAAGCGAAAAATGAATAGGAAAAAGCACAGATTTGTCTTTTGATATGCAAGAACATATGAAGGCCATAAAATATACACAAAAATGTTTATTAGGCATCACATACCTCTTCTTATATGTCCCACAATTATGGAGGTTTCCAGTGGTAACCAGCTATTTTTGGAGGATAAACTCAATAGCATTACACTAGTCAGTAAGGTACTCCAGAACAAACATCACTGGTGCATATTATGAACATTAGACAAAGATTCATAAGGTGTTTAAACATTGCAATTATACGTACAGGAGTGCGTCAAAGTCTAACCATGCCTAGCATAATTTGAACTATTTATCAAGGTCTTTACCTATTATTATTATTATTATTATTATTATTATTATTATTATTATTATTATTATTATTATTATTATTATTATTAAGCTACAGCCATAGTTGAAAAAGCAGAATTCTACAAGCACAGGGGCCCCCACAGGAAAAATACCCCAGTGAGAAAGGGAATAAGGAAAAACAGCAACAACATTAAAATAAATATTTCTTGTATAAACTATTAAACCTTTAACAAAATAAGAAGAGAAATTAGATAGAAAAGTGTGCCTAAGTGTACCCTCAAGCAAGAAAACTCAAGAAAGTGGATGACCATAGTACAGAGGCTATGGCACTACCGAAGACTAGAGAACAATGGTTGGAATTTGGAGTGTCCTACCTTTACCAAGAGGAAAGTAGCCACTGAACAATTACAGTGCAGTAGTTAACCTCTCGGGTAAAGAAGAATTGTATGGTAATCTCAGTGTTGTCAGGTGTATGAGGACAGAGGAGAATCTGTGAAGAATAGCCAAGACTATTCGGTGTATGGGTAGGCAATGGGAAAGTGAACCGTAACCAGAGAGAAAGATCCAATGAAGTACTGTCTGGTCAGTCAAAGGACATCATAACTCTCTCGTGGTAGTATCTCAACGGGTGACTGGTGCCCTGGCCAACCTACTACATACTACCTATTATTCCATCTTGACTACAACCCTCTAAAATAAATGAGATATCGAAGTTGCGTCCTGACCTAACTTTACTTAGCCCAACCTAACAGAAGATACTGGATCCTTGCCAGCCCGGAAGAAGCCTCACAGCCACAGAGCGCTCCAAGTTACCTGACCTCCAGCATAGCATAAAGGAGTAAAAATCATGGCTGAAATATGATTTAAGGTACAATTTCAAAGCCTTACCAGACAATGCAGCGCCTTATATGAAGCGACGCAGGTGCAGAATAGCATTCGTCCATGGTACAAATTAATAAGAATTTTTGGTTTTCCAGTTAGCCTCAAACAATAACAAGGGAACAGAAATAATACACTTGGTATAGAAGCTAGACAAATGAACGGAGTGGATGACGATATCTGCGTATAAGTATTGTACCACTAACTGTCTGTCAAAGCTGAAAAGACAAACGTGTCTAATATAACGGACTTCAAGAACAGAAAAAAAATATATCTTCCTTTATGTAAAGAAATGACGTGAGTGATAATTTCTTGAAGCATGATGCGAAAAGAATGTCGTGAAAAGGGCTTCAAGGACAAAATTTAACTCCTCTTTAAAGTAGATGTAGCCAAGGGAAAAGGCTTGTGAGGAGCGAGACACACCAACATAAGGACGAACAGGAACACTATCTTCGTGACCAAAGAAAGGTTAAGCAAAAAAAAATCCCTCTTGTATGAAAAAAGAAAATTTTTATCATCGAATTTTTAGGTAATTAGTATATCCTAGGAAATTATATCACGTACACTACATTACATGCATCTTTAGTGATACTGTTAGGATGAAAATCATCATTTAACATTGATATCATTGTGATAAGGTATTTTTTAGAAAAGCTATTTCTTTTTCTTTTTTTTATAGCATCACCCAACTAGAGTAGTTTTAACGAGAGCATTGTATTATTTACTGATTTGAAGTCTGACTCTCTTGATTGCTTCACCCCCACACTAAAACAAGTAAAAATTCCTGTACGTCAATTTTCACAATGTTTCTTCGATAATACAATAACTAAAATTCATAATTCACAACCGGCTTGAGTTCCTCTTGGAATCTTATGGCTATTAAAACCTTCAAGTGAGAAATATCTGCTGAAATTTCAATTGATTCCTTTACTCAAGTTTAATCTTATTTCCTTTCTCCTAAAACTTGTTAATGATTTCATATAAGAACTTTGTAGCTTAAAGTAAATATCAATGAGACTAAAGAAGTGAAGGAAAATCAATTCACAGGGTAATAATTTTAAGAGAAACACTTCTTCCGCCGTTCTACTTAAAAAATGAAGAAGAAAAGAAAGTGAGGAAAGTTCAAGCATCGAAATTTGAATGCGTCTGCTGAAACCGCCGATTCCTCGACCCATTCACAGGCAAAAGCAGGACTCCATTACGGTAACCGTAATTGCTTCGCTTCGTTGAACACAGATAATTATCAACATCATTTAATGCTCGAAGCAGCAGAAGAAGCAGTTGCTGCATTCACTGACATCCGGCACAGAACTCTATTCGTGGAAGGTTGTTACACTTACTCTATTCACAGCTTTTTCTCGATCCATTTTGACTTATGGATTTTCCACAGCCATTTTTCACAAAAGTCGTTTCCCTTCCTTATGGTTTGCGCATTTTAATCCTTTACCCTTACAACGTTTTCGTTATACGCTGTTATTTCTTTCGTTTTTTTAGTTCTTGTCTCACGTAAATAGCCTTGTCGATTTTAGGAACCATGTTGCAATGGACTGTGCGAATATATCTTGATCATTTACTCTCCTTACGATGTGATTAGCGAAGAAGTTGCTTCTTATTTCGTGACAATAGATAAAAACAAAGAATATATATAATCCTGATTGAATAACAGATAACAGATAATCAAAGGAAATTCGTAGTGCATTTAACGACAGAATTCTGAATAAATTGTAATGACGGCCAATTCCATATTTAGCCATGCAAAAAAAAAAAAAAAAAAAAAAAAAAAAAAAAATCCATATACTTCGTTCTCACTCCAGTATTCCAGAATTTAGTGTCTGCTCCTGGAATACTGTCAGGGGAGTCGTGTGTCCGCCATGTCAAGTTTAAATCACTTGTAGAAACTTCTGCGCTCCTTCGTATGCCTTGATTAATTGAAAACTTTTTGGCTCGCAAAAAACCGACAGAAATAAAAAATAGAGATTGATAACGTCAGAGTTAACATGAATTATTCTTGATAAAAGAAAAGTTTATCAGTACCTGACACCCTGCTGAAGATTTTATAGAGGGTTTGAAGGGGTTACCTTATGGTCTAGGATGCGTCACTTTGGGCATGGGTGGGAGTAGTACCCTATAACACTAAAATCACTGAAAGTGTCCATTATCAATAGCCGAAACACTGCTTGATATCTTGTACACTGATGGAAGTGGTTACTTCATGAAAAGAACTAGGTAATTTCTGGGTGGGATACTTTGGGCAATGGTACCGCTCCATAATAAAAGACTGGAAGTGTCAATTATCAATACTGAGACCTTGCCGAAGATTTTGCAGACAGTTTAGATTGATACCTCATGACATAAATAAAGTCATTTCTTGGATAGGGCTCTTTGGACATGACTGACCGGGGTATAACACCTCAATAAATGACTGGAAGTGTCCATTATCAGTACCTAAAGACCTTGCTGAAGATCTTATAGAAGGTTAGTATGAACTAGGATATTTCTTGGGTGGGGTACTATCATGGTTGGGATCTCCTGGGCATGGTTGACAGGGGCACCCCACCACAATGAATGACTGGATATGTCCATTATCAATACGAAAGACACTAATGAAGATTTTGTAAAAGACTGAAGTTAGTCACCCCATGAAGTGAACTGGGTCATTTCTGGAATGGGGTCTTTTGGGCATGGCTGGCAGCGGTACCCCACCACAACAAATGACTGGAAGTGTCCATTATAAATAACCGAGACCCTGTGGAAGATTTTGCAAAAGTTTGGAAGTGGTACATTTTGAAATGAACTAGGGTATCCCGCCACAATACATGACTACAAGTGTCCACTCACACCAATACCTGAAAACCTGCTGAACATTTTCCAGTTTGTTTAAATTGGTTAACTAACAGAGCTGATCTTGGTTATTTTTATGGGTTATATAATTATGACAGGCTGGGATAATACGCCAGAGGAAATGACTGGGATTTACTTTCTCTAGTATTCAAGGTTTTGGTAATAAAAGTTATATTGAATTGACCAGTTACCACATCCACCTGATCTGAATCATTTTGATTCATAGTTTGACCTTACGTCATGAACAAAGCCACCACCACGCTTTATCTTGTCCCACCAAGGAAAATCTGACACCTTCCCAACAGCCAAGACCGCCCTGGGCTCCTGATATAATAAATTTCTTTCCAATATTTCGGAATTTATCGCACGCACCTGGAATACTGTCAGGGGAGTCATCCGTCCACCAGGTTAAGTTTAAAATACTTGCGGAAACTTCTGGGCTCAATCGGATGCCTTGACTAATTGAAACCTTTTTCGCTCGCAAAAAGAGCGAGGGAAAAAAACAGATTGGTTTCATTAGTGTTAACAGAAATTATTTATGATAAAATAAAAAAAAATAATTATAGCCTTTTTTTTCTTGTACTGCCTGTACACGAATTAATATTTTTCAGGATATGCATCTTTTTCAGATATGTTATTATCACTTTCTTGAAAATAAAATGTGTACATGTAAAGCAAAATAAAAATATGAATTTCAAATGTAAGATCGATATCAACTTATGGACACCAGTCGTGGTACAGCACTGTAACAACTGATGCAAAATTTCTTCCCTTTGAGAATAAAGAATTAAGGAGGATTTTAGGAATCAAATGGCAGCAGCATATAACAAATGCGGCAATTCATGAGGTGGCAGGGGTGCCGAATTTGAAAGATATAGTTAGGTGATCAAGATAGAGATGGATGGGCCATATTTTAAGAAGGAAGGATAAGTTGGTCCAGGATGTACGTGAATGGAAGCTGCTTAACAGTAGAGGACGTGGTATACCAAGAGACAAGGCAAAGGGAGGTTGGCTCTGAGAATTGTGTTGAGGTCCGAGAGATGGCACAGGAAACAGACATATGGCATGAATTCATTGAGGCCTTAAGCATCTCGTGGTTGCCAGAGGATCACGATAAAATTAAGATCTAAATATATATATATATATATATATATATATATATATATATATATATATATATATATATATATATATATATATATATATATACATATATATATATGTATATATGTACTATATATATATATATATATATATATATATATATATATATATATATATATATATATAGTATATATATATATATATATATATATATATATATATATATATATATATATATATATATATATATATATAT
>NC_090728.1:151368086-151370586 GCF_036898095.1 Palaemon carinicauda
CCCGATGTCGATAGTTTACCCATAAAGGACTTGATGACCAAAGCCGACGCCCTTATGGACAGCCACTTCAAGACCTCCATCAACGCCTCCACCCCTGACGAAGAGGATGCCTATTCAACGTCAACTGAAGCTGACATGAATGCCGTAGGACATACACGCCTACCCCGTGACGTGCCGAAGTGGCGACAAAGCCGCCCACCACCCACCAATCGCTCGCGCCCCAACGAACGACTTCTACAGCCACTTTCTACCTCCCATCTGCTGCAGTTTTGCTACTACCACTTCAGATTCGGGACAACCGCGAAGAAATGTGCCAAAGATTGTCAGTGGCCAAAAAACGTGAAAGTAGGCCATTGCTTGTGGCGGTGGCCTCCCATGTTTCTAATCTTTTCTTTTTACAGGATGCAGGAACGGGCGTGCGATTTTTGGTAGACACGGGTGCTTGTCGTTCTCTTCTGCCAAGGAAACTCTTCAAGGCACAACGTAGTCTATCTGCATCTGCTGACGTCCGCTTGGTAGCTGCCAACGGATCTGCGATACCCACCTACGGTTACGAGAACCTCACATTATCGTTCGGAAACAGTAAATTCAATTGGAAGTTTCTCGTTGCTGACGTCACAATGCCAATCCTCGGTGCAGATTTCCTCTCTCATTTCCACCTTCTGGTCGATGTCGCCCACCGACGATTGGTCAACGCAGACTCGTACTTGTCGACACCTCTTCAACCCGCCCCCTCTAACCTCGCTCTCCTCATCAGCGCACCCACGGATGCCTACGCCCACCTCCTCACGTCGTACCCGGAAGTTTTCCGTCCAGAACTTCGCCAAACGCCCACGGTTCCTGCCAAGCACGGAATTTATCACCATATCAAGACGACGGGACCCCCAGTCTTCGCAAAATTCAGACGTCCAGCACCGGAACGATTGGCAGCCGCCAAACAGACGTTCGCCGAAATGGAGAAAATGGGCCTTGGCCAAAAGGCCTCCAGCCCATGGTCGTCACCCTTACACCTCGTTCTGAAGAAAGACGGCTCCCTCCGTCCATGCGGGGATTACAGGCGCCTGAACATGCAAACAGAACCGGATCACTACCCCCTCCCAAACATTGCCGATGTAACCTCCTACCTGCACAAAGCGAAGGTTTTCTCTACGCTCGATCTCCTGAAGGGGTATTATCAGGTGCCTATGAACCCGGAAGACATCCCCAAGACCGCCATCACCACTCCGTTTGGCACATACACTTTCAATTACTCCTGTTTTGGCCTTCGTAATGCCGGGGAAACGTTTCAACGTCTCATGGATGGCATCTTAGGGGACCTCCCTTTCTGTGTATGTTATATGGACGACATACTTGTGTTCTCCTCCTCAAAAGAGGAACACCTCCGTCACCTGCGCATCGTGCTCGACCGCCTGCAATAAAACGGCCTTGTAGTCCGGTACGACAAGTGTACCTTTGGCGCCAACGAAGTGTCGTTCTTAGGGCACCGTATCACTCCTGAAGGAGTCCATCCCCTCCCTGAGAAGGTAGCAGCCGTTCAGAATTTCCCCACGCCCTCGACCGTCAAAGCTCTGCAGGAATTCTTGGGCATGATCAACTATTATCACCGTTTTCTGCCAGCCATTGCCGCCACTCTTGCTCCCCTCTACGCCTCCCTCAAGGGCAAGCCAAAGGACCTGAAGTGGGGTCCCCTTCAAGAAGCAGCCTTTTGCAATGCAAAGAAGGCCCTATCAACTGCTGCGGCTCTCACTTTTCCTATCCCACACGCCCCTCTCCTTCTCCCCACCGATGCCAGCGACGTCGCTATTGGTGCAGTACTCGAGCAAGTGGTCAAAGACTCGCCCCGCCCATTGGCTTTCTTCAGCAGAAAACTGTCCAAGGCAGAATCGGGTTATTCTACCTTCGATCGAGAATTGCTGGCGGTGCACTTGGCTGTCCGTCACTTTCGCCATTTCTTAGAAGGTACGCCCTTTGTCATTCATACAGACCACATGCCTCTGGTGCACGCCTTCACTCGACAGTCTGACGCCTAGTCCGCCCGTCAACGCCGACATCTCTCCGCCGTGGCTGAATACAATTGCACCCTCCAATACGTCCCTGGGAAAATGAATCCCGTTGCCGATGCCCTGTCAAGAAAAACGTTGGCTGCCGTTCAACTGGGATTGGATTACAACGCCCTGGCTGAAGCCCAACGACAGGATCAAGAGTATCAAGCTTGTAGGACATCCTGCACGTCCCTCCGTTGGGAGGATTTTCCCCTCGAAGACTCCAACACTACCCTCCTCTGTGACGTCAGTACTGGTAGACCGCGACCTTGGATTCCTGCTCCCATGCGCCGACAGGTGTTTGATTTCATCCACGGCCTTTCACATCCCTCGTGCCGTTCTACTGCACAGCTGCTGAAGGCAAATTTCATTTGGCACGGCATTTCTAAGGACGCTAAGGATTGGGTCCGTGCGTGTACTTCTTGCCAAACTTCCAAAGTACATCAACACACGGATTC
>NC_090728.1:151378086-151400586 GCF_036898095.1 Palaemon carinicauda
AAATTGACAAAGGATGTATAAGGATCATTGTAACTGTTGCTAAATACTTACGAATATGTTATATATGCAAGAGAAAATGTGCCAAATACGAATTATTTAACTTTCGTAACCTTTTTCAACTTTACACGTTTCTCCTGTTTGGTTTTCATAATCCATTCCTGCATCCAACGAAGAACCTTTTTCTTATTCTATTTTCTTACATTTTCCTCTCCTAGCCAACCTTTGTCACTTACACTGGAATAATATTAATTCTTTTAATTGTCTTGGAAAAGATAATTTAAGGAATAGAATACAAATCATACCCTATAAAAGAATTCCTTTCGAAAAGAAATATGCAAATTACATAATGAGTCTTTGGACAACTTACTGCCGAAACAGCCTTGAGATAATTACTTCATTTATATCATAACTTACGTCTAAATAACGGTTTACCTTTTAAAATTTTTTAATCTCTTACCAGTAATTTACAAAATCTATACACTTGCATTTTGTGCATTCAAAAGTTGAGTGATATTTTAATCAACTAATCAACGTGCATTTCTCCTTAAAATTACAAAGGCAAATATCACAGTCCCACATTAAAACAATATTTCCTTTACATAAATGATTTATTGCAGTTCACGGGAGCTGGATCGTGAACTGGAAATATCAGAGAAGGAAAAGGGGGAAAATGAAATGTAAAAACATTTTGCACAATTAAGTCCCGAAACTGGAGGTTCCCCTTGCAAATCCCAGCGAATATATATGGCTAAATGACTCAAAGGTTACTTATGAATGTGGGGCTTTGGGAAAGAAAATAAGGGAGAATTTGAGCGACCCCTTAGAAATCAGAAATGTGTCCCCCAAATGGCAGAATAAATCTTGAAAGCAGACGTTAATTTCAGCGGTTAAATATCCTTAGAAATTACGATCTTCTGCGCGCGATGAGTATTTTATTTCAACGTCTGGATGTAAAATGATCAAGTATGGCGAAGAATTTCGTTAAAAGATGTAGTGTCCAGGTTTGAAAACTTTAAAAGATGATAATTTAATTTTGTAAATAACTATATGATATTTAATTCACATGGAAGAAATTCGATGAAATCTTAGTTGATTTTTCATATATGAAATTAAACTAAAACTTTCTGGAAAAGATGAAAACATGCGAGATTGGAAAATACCTACAGAAGAGCTCAGTCGGTTACTCTCGTTCGATTAATTTTCAGGATGAGTTAAAATGAAAACTATGATTAACTTCAAAAACTATTTTGTCTTGGCAAAGCTTTATTGATAAATAAACACATTTTTTGAATAATCAGGATGGGATATATACTACAGTATTTCCAATATTCGCCCTAACGATTTATAGGTTCATGGTTTAATCCTCGCCAAATTTCCAGAGAAATTTATTGGAAAGACCCCGAAGGCATGGCCTGTTTTCAGTGATAGAATTGTTTAACTCTATTTCTGGATAAAATGAATTTGAAAAGCATTTTATTACACACCAAACAAAGTTGAAAATGGTATCGCAGTCGTGAAAAAATCGCTCTTCAGAATATATTGCAAAATCCGATAAATTGTTTTCTTCCATAATACGCAGAAAGGACAACGTGGTTTTTTCTTCTTTCATACTACTAGTGTACCGAAGCCAACAATAATTAGGTCTAAATATTTAGATAAATATGCATACACACGCACACGCATATTCAACCCTTCCCACCTTCTCGCCCTTTCCTAACTACAACCCGCTGGTTAGACAATTTGTCGTAGAGTGTGGTTTCCGAGTGTAGTTCTCGGGGTAACACCTCTCACCCAGGTATGACTACTCTGTCTTTCCCTTTATCGTGACAGGAAATATATATCTATCTATCTATCTATCTATCTATCTATCTATCTATATATATATATATATATATATATATATATATATATATATATATATATATATATATATATATATATATATATATATATATATTGAGGTAGGTCGTTGCTCCTGGCGAGCTTCAAAGATAAAATAAAAAGGAGGACGAATAGTCTGGACAACATCTTTCAATTTATTGGTGCCGACGTTTCAGGACTCATCCCATTATCAAGGCTAAAATGGACATATAAAACATTATAAGCCAAACTCAGTAAAAATATATAAAATACAAAAAAAGACAGTCAAAATTAAAATTGAAATTATAAACACAGTTACAAGTAAAATATGGAGATAAAAATATTAACTAAGAGAAAAGTATCTTAAAATTAAATATACAAAAATCTAAATTGTCTAAGGAGACCAACCTGTCTGGAACAGACTAGAGTACTGAGTGACTATCTGAAGGATAGTACTCAGGAGGAAAATTCTAAATTTGCCAGCTTAAGCGATGTGGAGGGGGACAGAGGATAATTGGCTGTTTAGTTTAGGAGCCTTTTCTTTAATCATTAACGATTCCAATACTAGTAGAGAGGAGTTATTTGGCGCTTGAGCCATGATTTCAAAGTTTTTATATGCAATGTTGGTCTCGCATTTACTTGCATGTTCTCTGATGGTTGAGAATTCTTTGGTTTTGAGCGCACATCCAGTTCTATGACTCACTCCCCGATGCGCATCTATGCGAACTTTCAGCAATCTTTTTGTGGAACCCACTTACCTCAAATGAATATACGCTGCCCAATTCTGCTTCTCTGATACCTGAAATCACCACTCAAAACAAATGTAATTATATGGTTAGCTATGATGTTGAATCACTTTTTACGAACGGGCCCTTGCAAGAAACCATTGAAATAATTTTAAATAAACTTTTTATTTTTCCAAACGACTTATATCCCGGTTTTAATAAGTCTGATTTTAAAAAATTACTTGAACTTGCAGTGATTGACACTCATTTTATTTTTGATGGCAAGTTGTTTAAACAACTTGATGGTATGGCTATGGGTAGCCCTCTTGGGCCCACCTTTGCCAATATTTTTATGTGTTTCCTTGAGGAGCAGTTTTTAGACCAATGTCCTTTGCTATTTAGACCTATATTTTATAAACGCTACGTAGATGATACGTTAGCTACTTTCAAGCAAAAGGAACATGCTGCTAGATTTTTAGATTTTATCAATAACGTTCATCCAAACATCAAGTTCACTATTGAGGAAGAAGAAAATAACAAGTTACCATATCTTGACATTAACATCTCAAGAGGGCAGACACGTCTAGAAACAAGCGTATATAGAAAAAAGACGTTCACTGGTTTAGGCACCAATTTTTTTAGCTTTTGCTTTTATAATTTTAAGTTAAATGCCGTAACAACCCTGATCTGCAGGGCATTTTACCTTTCGTCTGACTGGACATCCTTTCATAATGAAATAGTCTTTTTGAAGCAGCATTTCAAGGATAACTGTTTTCCAACTAAAATATTTTATAGATTAGTTAACAAATTTCTGACCAAACATTACCAACCTAAACTTCAAGTTCCTACAGTACCAAAAATGATTTTCTATGCCTCTTTGCCTTTTATTAATAACGGAAAATATGGGAAACAAATTAAAAAGGTCATTTTAAACCATTTTCCAAGTCTGGATTTTAAACTTATTTTTAAGAATCCCCTGACAGTGGGATCTATGTTTAGAATTAAGGATTCTCTCCCCGACCTAATGCGTTCTTCAGTGGTCTATATGTTTACTTGTCCGAGATGTAATCTCGGAAATTATGTGGGTTCCACAAAAAGATTGCTGAAAGTTCGCATAGATGCGCATCGGGGAGTGAGTCATAGAACTGGATGTGCGCTCAAAACCAAAGAATTCTCAACCATCAGAGAACATGCAAGTAAATGCAAGACCAACATTGCATATAAAAACTTTGAAATCATAGCTCAAGCGCCAAATAACTCCTCTCTACTAGTATTGGAATCGTTAATGATTAAAGAAAAGGCTCCTAAACTAAACAGCCAATTATCCTCTGTCCCCCTCCACATCGCTTAAGCTGGCAAATTTAGAATTTTCCTCCTGAGTACTATCCTTCAGATAGTCACTCAGTACTCTAGTCTGTTCCAGACAGGTTGGTCTCCTTAGACAATTTAGATTTTTGTATATTTAATTTTAAGATACTTTTCTCTTAGTTAATATTTTTATCTCCATATTTTACTTGTAACTGTGTTTATAATTTCAATTTTAATTTTGACTGTCTTTTTTTGTATTTTATATATTTTTACTGAGTTTGGCTTATAATGTTTTATATGTCCATTTTAGCCTTGATAATGGGATGAGTCCTGAAACGTCGGCACCAATAAATTGAAAGATGTTGTCCAGACTATTCGTCCTCCTTTTTATTTTATATATATATATATATATATATATATATATATATATATATATATATATATATATATATATATATATATATATATATATATATATATATATATAGACACTTGCGGGTAGGGTACGTTCTGGCGCAGCCGTTTGGGTGTGGCCGTTTAGGCGACAGCTGATTTGGCACCAGCCTATTTGGTGGCGGCCGTTTTGGCGCTAAAAAATATTTGTTTTATAATAAATCTTACTTATTACAAATCTTAAGCACATTTTTTTTTATTAATCAATCTGATTGTATGAATGGATAAAATTACAATATATGTTTTACATTTAAAAATTATTTACATATTTAGATACAGGAAAACTATCTCTCTCCTCGGTTATCTGTTTGTTCAGGAACTTGTGTTCCTGCAAACGAACTTCTGAGTTAAGCCAGTCAGTCAGTCAGGCAGTCCTTAGACTGTTGCAAGTGCTTTGTTCTTTTCCAAACTTTTTACATATTGTTGTTATGGCCTGATTGGTAACGCCTCTGCCTGGTGTTTCACAGACGGAGGCTCGAGTCCCGCTTAGACTCGTTAGTGCCTTTAGTGTCTACAACCTTACCATCCTTGTAAGCTAAGGTTGGGAGGGTTTTGGGGAGCCTACAGTTTTCTCTGTTGAGTCATCAGCAGGCATTGCCTGGTCCTCCATGGTCCTAGCTTGGTTGGAGAGGGGGCTTGTGGCTGATCATATGATATATGGTCAGTCTCTAGGGCATTGTCCCCCTCGATAGGGCAATGTCACTGCCCCTTGCCTCTGCCATTCATGAGCGACCTTTAAACCTTTACTTAAAACTTTAGTTTTATCCATGTCTGTGGGGTTAACGAAACGTAGCATACAAAAAGTTACTTTGACAAAACAATCAAAGCTTACAATGAGGTAAAATTTTGGAGTTGTGAGCACAACAATTGGTGTAAAGTAGGACTCCATACTGAAGCTGCCGAGGTGGCAATAGAGTTGAACAGCCATTTCCATGAAGCCTGTGTTGCACACCCAGAAGTTGCACTTGTCAAAACTAAAATAAAAAAAAAGAGAGCAGAGGAAATCTTTGAATCACCGACTGTAGTTGTTAAAGAATGCTTGACAGACATATCCGAATCTACTTTGGGGAAATAATACCCAAGAAATGTAATTCAGTAATGACTTACAACAATGTTTGCAACAGAATGGTATATAACATAGTATGTCCCTCAACCGAAAGTAAGCATACTTGGGAAGCCTTGCTCATAATTACCAAAATAAATAAATAAAGCTATATTACGGTTTTTTATTTTTTAGTGTATGTTTTTTTTTACATTTTTATGATCCCGTTTTTACTTTTCTATAAAAGTTTCAAAGGTTTGAATGATTATGAATTTATAAACAGATTATTTTTAAGGTTTGGCTGGCACCAAATCAGGTGGCGCCCATACGGTTGTGCCCAAACGATTGTGCTAAAATGACAGCGCCCAAACGGTTGGGCCTAGACCTCTGCACCCAAACGGTTGTGCTCAAACGGTTATGATTGGTTGTGCCCAAACGATTGTGCCGAAATAACACCGCCCAAAGGGATGTGCCCAAACGACTGCGCCACAAACGATTGTGCCAAAAATGGCAGCTGCCAAACGGTTGTGCCCAAACGACTGCGCCCAAACGGTTGTGTTCAAACGGTTGTGCCGAAATAGCAGTGCCCAAAAGGTTGTGCTGAAATGTCACCGCACAAACGGTTGTTCCAAACAACCGCTCCCAAACGGTTGTGCCCAAATGACTGTGCTGAAATGACAGTGCCCAAAGGGTTGTGCCCAAATGACTGTGCCCAAACGGCTGTGCCAAAATGACTGCGCACAAACAGTTGTGCCCAAAAGACTGCACTCAAACGGTTGTGCCCAAACGATTGCGCATAAACGGTTGTGCCCAAATGATTGCGCACAAACAGTTGAGCCCAAACGACTGCGCTCAAATGGTTGTGCACAAACGGCTGCGCCCAAACAGCTGTGCCCAAAGGGTTGTGCCCAAATAACTGCGCCCAAACGGTTGTGCCCAAACGACTGCGCCCAAACGTTTGTGCCCAAATGACTGCGCCCAAACGGTTGTGCCCAAATGACAGCGCCCAAATGGTTGTGCACAATTGGCTGCACCCAAACGGTTGTGCCCAAACAACTGAGCTCAAACAGTTGTGCACAAACGGCCATGTCTAATAGTCCCATTCCGACTACCATATACCATTTAAACTTTAAATAATTTTCCTATTTTCAATTTACTGGTAGTTTGGGGGTAGTTCTATATCTAGAAACATAAAAGCAGATGGATCACATTATCAATTGGATCTTGATATATACTTAACTTAGTGTAAAACTTTCATTTCCATTTTTGAATTATTTAATTTGCTATCGTTGATAAGTGGCAACAAATACACAATATAGAGGCCAGTAAAAAAAACAACTATAATTTACTAAGAAAATTGAATTGTAAAACGTAAGGTAAAATGATAAGAAGTTTAGATTAAGAATTTAAATTCTTTATAAAAGTAGGATAAACCATAATGTGAACAAGAAAGAAAACACAACATAACAAGAAAATTATCAAGAATAACTGACCAATTGTAAAGGATATTTACTATAATGGCATAGCCAGAAAATTAAAACCACTAGCAATCAGTTAGACATTATGTAATAAGGAAAAAACTATTCTGATTGATTCTGAAATGAGGCATCTGTGTTTTTTTATACGAAAAAAAAATGTATTAGCTCTTTTAGAGGAAAAGTCCAAATGAAAGTGCTGGAGATCGGTTTTCCATGATTGGGACAAACCTTCAAACCCGGAAATTCGTTTCATTTCCAAAAGAACTCGGTTTGTTGACTGACAGCCCTTGGGAAATCGATGCAGAATTTTATCCAGTGTCGTGTATATTTGATGTAATTTCCTGGATTACACTTTTAACAAGGCTGTATAAAATCTGAGGGTCTGTCGTTGAAAAGCAGAAGTTTTATGGTGGGCTTTTGAAAAGAAAATAATGAGGTGGGTGTAAAGTTTTCAAAGCTGGTGAACATCAGTGTTTATGGAGGTGATGAGATCTTCAATACATACTTTGGGTGATCAGAATATATTTCAGGTTTGGAGAAATATCATTATGTGAGTTTTAGATTGCGTTTTCATTTGATCTTTGATTGATAACGAAATAATGACGAAAAATTGAAGTTTCTTCTCGAAAAGCGCGTACAATTTGAACATTTCAAAGTAAAGCGTATTATATATCTTTTTATAATAATTAGAAATTGAGATTTCTCTGCAGAGAAATAGCTCAGGATTAAATACAGAGTTATCCCGTGCTGATTCATGGCTAAACCCTTAGTTAACTTGGTATTTTAGTGAGTTACATTGATATTCTCCAAAGCCTTCTTATTTGACATACATTCTATGTATGAGAAAGAGTTCGTGAATATCTTGCCAAATGTAAGGACTAAACGGTGAGATCATAGAAAGTCCGTGAACAAATTTCGGTACTTTGGAAATGTAAATACCAAGAATTACTACTTGAACAAATTTTCATGCTGCCAAATCAAAGCTAATATGGTATTTTTGACGGGAAATTCCTCAAGTAGGTAGCAGATTGGTCAAGGCACCAGCCACCTGTTGAGATATTACCGCTTGAGATTTATTGATTAACTGATTGAGAGGAATTAGACTCATTTACTGGGCAGACAGTACTACACTGGATCTTTCTCTCTAGTTATGGCTCATTTTCCATTTGCCTACAATTATACAGAATAGTCTTGCCTATTCTTTACATACAGCTGACAACACCGAGATTACCAAACAATTCTTTTTCAGTCAAGGGGCTAACTACTGCAATGAAATTGTTTAGTGGCTACTTTCCTCTTAATAAGGGTAAAAGAGACGCTTTAGCTATGGTAAGCAGCTCTTCTAGGAGAAGGACACTCCAAAAATCTAACCATTGTTCTCTAGTCTGAGTAGTGCCAAAGCCTCTGTACCACGTTCTTCCACTGTCATGGGGTAGCGTTCTCTTGCTTGAGGGTACACCCGGGCACACTATTCTATCTTATTTCTCTTCCTCTTGTTACTTAAAGTTTATTGTTTATATATGAAAGATTTCTTTTAATGTCACTGTCCTTGAAATATTTGATTTTAATCGTTAATTAATACTCTTGCAGTTTATTTATATCCTTATTCCCTTTCATTACTTGGCTATTTTTCCTGTTAGAACCATTGTGCTTATAGCATCTTGCTTTTCCAACTACGTTTGTAGCCTGGCAAGTAATAATAATAATAATAATAATAATAATAATAATAATAATAATAATAATAATAATAATAATAATAATAATAATAATAACAAGTGCTATTTCTCTTGCTTAATTTTGGGCCTGCTTTAAATGGCTGGGACATAGTCTGCTTAATACAGCCATCTTGTTCCCATCCAGCTAAGCCATTACTAGATGTCCTTACTCAAATAACATATTAACACAAATCTTAATCATTCAGTCGCACCATGTTAGTCCAGCGGCTGGAAATCTTTAAACTTATATAATCTCAGGAACATATATGGCTAAATAGGCAATACTTATCCTTATCTTCAATTCTCATATTATCAACTCTTTGTATTCACGTGAAATCACCAATAAAGCATTTCAGACTTCAAAATAATATATAAATCATAGAAAAAAGGAAAGGTTCAGGAGCATTAAGTTTTAAATCAGAGAAGAGGGGGAAAGATTCAGGAGTATGTAGTTTTATATCATAAAAAAGGAGGAAAGGTCCATGAGCATGATGTTTTCTATCATAGAAAATGTGGAAAGGTTCAGGAGCATCAAGCTGTATATCATAGAAAATAGCGAAAGGTTCAGGAGCATGAAGTTTTAAATCATAGAAAATGGGGGAAGGTTAAGGAGCATGAAGCTTTAAAACATAGAAAATGGGGAGAAGTTCTGGAGCATGAAGTTTTAAATCATAGAAAATGGGGCAAAGGTTCATGCCATGAAGTTTTAAATTATAGAAAATGGGGAAAGGTTCAAGAACATGTGTTAAATCATAGAAAATGGGAAAAGGTTCAGGAGCATGAAGTTTTAAATCATAGAAAATAGAGAAAGGTTCAAGAGCATGAAGTTTTATATCGTAGAAAATGAGGAAATTTTAAGGAGCATAGAAAATAGAGAAAGGTTCGAAAGCATAGAGTTTTAATTAAGAAAATGGGGCAAGGTTCAGGAGCATAAAGTTTTAAATCATAGCAAATGGGGCAAGGTTCAGGAGCATGAAGTTTCAAATTATAGGAAATGAGGAAAGGTTTAGGGGCATGAAGTTTTGAACATAGAAAATGGGGAAAGATTCAGGAGCATGAAGTTTTAAAAATTTGAGCGAGGTGGTTATGATATCTGTACTTTCAAAAACAAATGAATGTAAATATATATTACACAAATGTTTAGTGTAGCAAAGATAAATTATTGACAGCTACATTCTCATTATATACGCTCAGCTGTATCGCGAAGAAACTTCAGTAGTGTATTTACTACATAAACAATCATAGTAAACATTTTCTATTAGATGACTTTAAATTCCTTTAATATGAAATTATTTTTCTTATTTATATATCTGCGTAAAATTCTTATTTAGTAGTTAAATCACATCCGATACTACAAGCATTTATGGATAATCCTGGTTATACACCTTCATCACGGTTCCTATAATAGCATCGTGTTAGCAAGCACTTTCATAAGGCAAATGTATCAATGATACAAGTATTGCTAAAGATAAAGATGATTACCAGGACAACATTAAGTAATGTGACGACTCAATAACGGAAATATGTAGCAATAATGCACTGAACTTATGGATTGTACCTACGGTAAATAAACAAAGAATCTGTTTAGATTAGAAATTAAATCATGAAAAGTAAATATTTGAACAACTCGAAGCTATATGAATAAATTTCGGCTAAATAAAAATGTCAATAATAATGCAATTATCCTAGAGGGTACAGTAAATTATCTGAAATTAAGCTAGGTTTTGTTCCTCTAGATATGCAGACAAAAAAAAAAAAAAAAAAAAAAAAAAAAATGATAATTCTCGTAAATGGAATCCATGAAAAGACACCTGGGGTTCACCATGAGACTCATCTGTTGAGAGAGTCGGCCTTGAAGCGGAGTGCGGCAAATACCTCATTTAATCTTCCCTTCTATCCACCCCCACCCCCCCATGTCTCTCCAAGCCTAAATAACTCTCCCAATCCTCCTATCAACGACTTAGCTCCTACTCAGCGAGTATAATAGCCTCTTGATATCCTCCTGCCATTCTTTTTTCATTGGCTCTCTTCCCTCTCCCGGCCAATATCTGTCCCGCATCCAAGATGCTTTGACTCACCGTCTGGAGATGGGATGTTGTTTTGCTACAGGTGTTGACGTTATTGTGTCTGATTCGCAACGATTTTTCTTCGCTGGGCGTTTTTCCTTTTTCTTACTCAAGGAAAAATTGCTTTCGGGTATAAAAGAAGTAATCAAATATATTAACTAGTGGTTGTAGTTTTCCTGGTTTTTGTAATAGATTCAATATGAACGATTTTATATTATATATAAAGTAACATTTACGCAATAGGTATATTCCCTCCAGTCATTCTTAGCTTTTCTTTTGACCTCACTATCAACACTGGAATACTTAGCATGCTCTACCTTGTAATTTTCATTACTTCCTCGAAAACTTTCAACAATCAATTTCTGTTTTTGTCTCCTTTTTATAGTATCCCAAGTATCATGATGAGGGGGTAGATGGAGATGGTTTGGGCATGCTCTTCGCACTCCCAAAGAGAGATTAGTTTACTAATCATTCAGCTGGGCACCACAAGGCACTAGAAGAGTTGGAAAATCCAGACCTACATGGCTGAAGACTATGAAGCGCGAAGTATCAGATGATGAATGGAGAAGTATTGAATAAAAAGCTCAAGATAGAGACGACTGGCGAAATCTAACCGAGGCCCTTTGCGCCAATAGGCGTAGGCGGAGATGATGCTGATGAATAGGTGTATTTTTTTTTTTATATTATGCAATAAAGACCTCTCATAATCTCAATTACCTTACGGTTCTTGGATAAGCTTATTAACATAAGCATTAATTTCGAATATGTAGCCTATATATATGAAAAAAAAAACACTAACGATCCGAGAAGGGATTCAAACCTAAGCCTCTTAGATTAGAGTGAGAAAGCCGTTGCACACACTACCATGATGATTATGACTTTGTGATTTACAAGCTCGTCACTCTGACTTAAGGCTTTCAGGTTCTAATTCCACCTGTAGAAGAAAAGTCATAGTTTCTGCATATATTTCAGATTCGGATCCAATGTTTGCAGTATCAAACTTGAAAGAACATAAGGAAATCTTTTATGTAACCTGGTTTTGTAGATTAGCTATAAACATGTATATGTATATATATATATATATATATATATATATATATATATATATATATATATATATATATATATATATATATATATATATATCAGATTCGGATGCAATGTTTGCAGTACCAATCTTGAAAGAATATAAGGAAATCTTTTATGTAACCTGGTTTTGTGGATTAGCTATACACACACACACACACACACACATATATATATATATATATATATATATATATATATATATATATATATATATATATATATATATATATGTGTGTGTGTGTGTATATATATATATATATATATATATATATATATATATATATATATATATATATATATATATATATATATATATATATATATATATATATATATATATGTGTGTGTGTGTGTGTGTGTGTGTGTGTGTGTGTGTATGTATATACTGTATGTACATTATATTCAATTATTGCTTTTACTGTTGTTGTGATATACTGCAATAGCTTCTTTAAATTATTGGAATTTACACAAATAATTATATTTTCTATCAGATGAATATTTCAAACAATATTCTTTTGGAAGTAGAAATGTGACTGAATGTGGGTGTTTCGCTTTATTACATCTAATTCCATGTTTGCACTAATAAAAATACTAAAGTTTAAAATCTTATATTACTATTTTACACGGCCCTCTAAAAAAAGAATGAAAGAGATTTTGAAAAGAAAACTTTTTTCTCATCCGTCTTTCATCTTTCTTCTACCGCGATTCCCCCTCAAGACTACTCAAGACTTTGTAAAATCTCATAGTCTTTCTCGCCCCAATTAAGAAGCGAGGAGTCAAGCTAACTTAGCCGATTAGTTGGGATGGGAAGCCAGAACTTTTGCCTTCCAGACCCACTAATAAATTATGAGCTGAAGTTTACGGCTTGAGGCAGACATATTCTGGAAAGGGGGAAAAATAAAGTTTACAACAACCATCAAACTCTTTAGATTGAAGCTAACACGTCTTTGCAGGGAGGTGATTACTTTGAGTTTTTTCAAGGCAGAGATATTTCTTTGTCATTAAGGGATTGGGATTACTTTGATTATCGAAAAAGAATGAATGATTTTGCCTTTGGTAAGAGAAGGATTTCTTTAGCCGTTGAAAAGAAAGGTATTAATTTTGTCTTTAAAAAGAGAGGGCATACTGTAGTCTTGTCTTTCTAAAGAGAGGGATTGGTTATGTCTTCGAAGAGAGAGGGATTCTTTTAACTTTCGAAAAGAGAGGTATTGTTTTTGCCTTTTAAAAGAGTGGGATTACCTTACTTATGTCCTTGCAAAGAGAGGGATTAGTTTTATCTTAAGAATGGAAGGATTACTGTACTCTTGTCTTTAAAAAGGGAGGGATTAGTTATGTCTGCGTAAAGAAAGCGATTATTTTTGCTTTGGAAAAGAGAGGTATTAATTTTATCTTTAAAAAGAGGGATTACTGTACTCTAGTCTCTGAAAAGAGAGGGTTTAGTTTTGTCTTCGAAAAAAAGAGGGAATATTGTACTCTTTTCTTTGAAAAGATATGGATTAGTTATGTCTTTGAAAAGAGAGGGATTATTTTGCTTTAGGATAGAGAAGTATTAATTTTATATTTGAAAAGAAAGGGATTACTCTACTCTTGTCTTTGAAAAGAGCAGTATTAGTTTTGTCTTCGAAAAGAGAAGAGTACTTTTGCTTTTTAAAAGTTATTACTTTTGTCTTTTAGAAGAGAGGGACGATTTTTATCTAAATTTATATATATATATATATATATATATATATATATATATATATATATATATATATATATATATATATATATATATATATATATATATATAAACATATATATATATGTATATATATATATATATATATATATATATATATATATATATATATATATATATATATATATATATATATATATATATAATATAAATACTTTGAAAACAAACATAGCATCATTAATTCTAAAATGCTATTTTCGCCTTGTAGCTGATGAAGTCATTCGATCTGAAATTACTAAGGTAAAATGGAGGCTGGAGGTATGGGCAAGTGTTTGACACACTTTTCTGGGCCGCATATTGTCCGATGGATGAATTATACTTCAACAACGTAATGGATGAATTCCGGTAGCCTATAAGGAACGTCCCTTGCTGGTAATCTGTTGGAAGAGGGTTCGAGACCAGCTTAAGCTCAATAGTTTCAAGTAGTGTGTGCAACCTCACCATCTTTGCGTGCAAGGGATGGGGAATTTAAGAGAGCCTATTAGTGTACCTTCTGAGTCCTCAACAGCCATTGCCTGGCCCTCCCTGGTCCTAATGACTCCTCAACAGTCATTGCCTGGTCCTCCATGGTCCTAGTTGGGCCACTCGATAAACATATGGACTATCCTATTAATAAAGATGATACACCTTCTGGCACCCCTTGCATACCACAAGTAGGCTACCCTAGTCATTGCTTGGTAAGCAAGTCAGCATTGAGTTTTAATGAAATGAGACCTTTCCGCTTTGCCACGCTAAAGAGTTAAACCCAATCTCCCTGCGTGCAAGGCGGTTGTGATATATATATATATATATATATATATATATATATATATATATATATATATATATATATATATATATATATATATATATATATATATATATATATATATATATATACATATATATAGAGGTAGTAGATTGGCCAGGGCACCAGTCACCCATTGAGATACTACAAACACACACAAACACCGAATGGTCAGGCCTATTCTTTACATATTCTCCTCTGTTCTCATTCACCTAAAAACACTGAGATTACTAAACAATTCTTTTTCACCCAAGTGGTTACTGCAGTGTAATTGTTCAGTGGCCACTTTCATCTTGGTAAGGGTAGAAGAGAATCTTTAGCTATGGTAGGCACCTCTTCTTGGAGAAGGGTACTCCAAAATCTAAAAAAAATTTCTCTAGTCTTGGGTAGTGCCATAGACTTTGTACCATGGTCTTTCTCTGTCTAGGATTAGAGTTCTCTTGCTTGAGGGTACACTCGAGCACACTAGCCTATCGTATTTTTCTTCCTCTTGTTTTGTTAAAGTTTTTATAGTTTATAAAAGATATATATATTTTATTGTTGTTACTCTTCTTAAAATATTTTATTTTTCCTTTTTTCCCTTTCCTCACTTGGCTACTTTCCCTGTCGAAGCCTC
The DNA here is from genome assembly GCF_036898095.1 of Palaemon carinicauda. NCBI lineage: Eukaryota > Metazoa > Arthropoda > Malacostraca > Decapoda > Palaemonidae > Palaemon > Palaemon carinicauda. The sequence continues at coordinate 151,392,964 of NC_090728.1, forward strand.
TTGGGTTATAGCATCCTGTTTTCCAACTATGGTTGTAGATTAACAAGTAATAATAATAATAATAATGATAACAATAATAATAATAATAATAATAATAATAATAATAATAATAATAATAATAATAATAATAATAATAATAATGATAATAATAATAATGATAATAATAATATATACCTACATACATATATACAGTATATATATATATATATATATATATATATATATATATATATATATATATATATATATATATATACATATATATATATATATATATATGTGTGTGTGTATATATATATATATATATATATATAAATATATATATATATATATATATATATATATATATATATATATATATGTGTGTGTATATATATATATATATATATATATATATATATATATATATATATATATATATATATATATATATATATATATGTGTGTGTATATATATATATATATATATATATATATATATATATATATATATATATATATATATATATATATATATATATATATATATATATATATATATATATATATATATATATATATATATATATATATATATATATATATATCGTTCACCTGCACTCAAATATGAAATTGTAATATCAATAGTGCAATGAAGAAATTCAATATACTTTACTTTCTTTTTCATTTGAGATAACGTCAGTCTGGAAGGAAAAATAAAAACGTAGGTCCCGACCAATAAGTTTTTTTGCTTAAGAAGAATTGTTTTCTGTACCTCAACCGTTAACTTGAATCGCAGGGGAAGTTTCAGTACGATTTTCGTTTTCTGGTCAAACATGAAACCTCAGGAATATTTGCTTATCCTTTCCTATTGCTTATCTGGCGCACATAGCAATGTAGAAATGTATTTATGCTCTTGACCAAGGTCCTTTAAATATACTCCGAGTATATCTAAAGGACTTTGCTCTTGACGATAACTCCGTAGCCAATTGCGTTTCATTTCGACGAGATGGGGATTTTCACATCTAATTCCTAAACTCACTTTTGAAGTCTCCCACTCCCCATAAATTCGAAATGCTTTGCATCTTCGCGGAACTGGTTAAAATGTATTCACTGAAATACAATATAATTGATTTACTATTCATGTTATGGAATTCTACTTCTGTAATTTAGAAATAAAAAAGAAAAAAGAAAAATATGCATTCTTGTGTTTCAATATCTGTAACTCATCTTTATGTTCCAAAGTTATATAGTTGGTCTTAAATGCTGTTTCCAAGATTGTAGTCAGAGAGAGGCTAATTCATATGATTCTTTTTTTTTTTTTTTTTTTTTTTTGTGTGAGTTTGTTCTCCAAATGTCAGGTCAACCTACACACTTCATAAAATTCCAGTACATAGGCTATTGACACAAAAAAGATAAGATTGAAGAATAAAAATAAACAAGTTGATTGGATTTATTATCTATGATTTACACAAAGGAAAAATCCAGTTCCATGATTTGTTGTACCAATTTATCAGAGCGTCGGGAATGTATGGGTTCGTAACTTACAACTGTACATTATCTCTAATGATAGTTTCCCTTTTAAAAGAAGTCGCAATAAACAAAGACAGCTGCTGGGAAATGAAGGAAAATTATCCTTAGAAACGAAACAAAAGCAGCAGAGGATGATAGGGCACAGAAGTGATAAAAGCAAAGAAAAGGAGAGTAGAATGAAACGCGTGAATAGTGAAATAGAAAAACGTCATCTACCAAACCACCCGAACTTTTCTCATCATATCAAGTCTGAACTCATTCGAACTTCCTCCATTTATCTGCCGGGAACTAAAACCCACAGATGTACGCAGTGTTTTTAATGCTTATTCCGACAAACACTCGGGATCCAGACCATTAGAAAATATGGTTGTTTTTGTGCCACAATACAAACTTGGGCGGGATTGTTTCATTATGAATTGTATAGTCACGCTTTAAAGGGATATACCGTTGCAAGGTTTGAAATTCGTTTTATTCATACTTATTTTATATCATAGGTAATAAAAAATATTAAAGTTTCTGATTTCCTTCCATAAAGAATATAATACAAACCAGTCTTCCATGGTTTTAAAGCCTATCTTTAGGAGTCCATCAAGTATTGCAATAAAGTTACTATAATAATCTTTTAAGATTCCAAATGTGTTCATTCTCAATGGTAGTATTGAAAAAAAGGACATTCTTGAAATCCTACGCTGTTAGATTTTAATATTTGAGACCGAAGTTGAATTTTTATTAAATCAGTCAGAGTATTAATTATAAAAAGAACTTTTAATGATAGAATTTTTATTTTTTTTCAAAATATTCTGAAACACTTTCTTATTCATATGGATAATAATGATATATAAAGGAGGAGAACATATCTCCTAATATATTTAAAAAAGAAAATTAATTGCTCACTGAACGAAATCTATGATAGGCAAAAATAACTCTTAGGATATAAAAAGGCAATTAACAGAGACAGAGGAGAGAAGGTAGACAGCAACTTTGTAGCGAATAGTATCATCTCACAAGGAAGTAAGATAAGGGAGAAATATCAGGACCATTAAGGCTTTCGGAATTAAAGAACAGCATCGAGGCTTAGATTGACGGAGAGAATGCTAGAGATGTAGTACACGTGTTTGATACAAGTGAGACACAGGTGAATGAAGCAATAAGAGAAAGGATAAGTATACGTTTTAAAAAGCTTGTGGTAAATACTGTTCAGTTGCTCTGTTTTTCCTGCGATGATGAGAGAGAGGATTAATAGCTTTATTGTATCATAGAGATGATGTAGGAACTGTAAGGATAATATGTGTTTGAGGTTACTTAGTATATCAGAAAGGATATAGGATAGAAATGAAAATATATGATGGAAATATACACACCATTTCATCAAATAAGTAAAGTGTGTATGGTCGGTATGAATGAAAGAAAAACTATCAAACCTGATAGTAGAATTTCTGAAAAAAAAAAAAAAAAAATGGCGTTACAGAAAAGGATGATGGAATTAGATAAAGTAATTTTTCAGCAGAAATTGTTGTACATAAAAAGGATGATGGAATTAAATAAAATAATTTATCAGAAAAAACTGTTTTACATAAAGTAATGATATGTAGTAGTGGTAAAGAGATTATCGTAGGTGTAACGATGGACCAGATTATTTTGATTCGGTTTTTCAAATGGAAATAATGGGCTATGGTCAGTTGATGAAAGGTTGTATGACTCAGAATTGTTAGAAGGGAAGAAAAATAAGAACATCCCAGTGAGGTTTGGACAGATTGTATTGGAAAGGAAGGGTTTTGATATTCAAGAAGTGTTAGGGTGCATTTGAGATGAATTGTGTGGATGCATAGGACATTGATAGATCTTTGTAAGTATAAGTGGCTAGCCTGGATCATTAGCGGTGTGTATGTATATCAGGAGACGTAGCATCTTTGTTAATAGGGTAGTCGCAACATTATAGGGTGTGTCAAATATGATGTTACCACTGGCCCCCTAACTCTAAATTGTTGGCTCGAAGCGCCATATACTGGCACCCATCAGGAGTATGGGCTGAACCCCATGAATAATATTACTGCCTTGGATTCTAGCATCTCGAAAATGAAGTATGCCCATTGAGGCAGGAACAGCCGGTGTTACCTGCTATGTCGTCGAAGTTTTTAGGCCCTTGCCCAACCCTTCACCTGATCTTAGAAATTTCCCTTGGGAAGCACTTTTTCCCCATTTATGGAACATTGAATATCATTATTGAGTAGAACAGTAGAAATGCGTTCGTCTAGCATTCAGATGGCAGCAGCTCGATCCCAGCCCGGGACCGTGAGTTTAAGCCGTTTACTGGGAGGTTACCGCTGTGTTTGGGCACCACAGTCGGGGGTTAGGCTTGCTAGGCTGACGTTTGGGTGAGTATCTATTCAGATGGTATTGGAACTGAAACCAGACATCTTTACATTTACCTTTACGATGGACTTCCTTACATAAATAATTAAGTATAGCGGGTCTCATGTAGACGATTCTGCATAGGGATCATACATGATTCACTATGGTGAGAGGCATTAAGAATTCACAGACAAAGCACAATACTTAAAAACATTACGGTCACTGAGCAAAGTTTTGGCTAATAAATGATTTCCTAAATGAAATCCTCACATGTATGGAAAGCAAAACCTTGTAATGATAAGGCTAATCTATTCTGACTAGGTTCAAACATGAAAAGATATATATATCCCCATACTTTGACATATCATATATTGTAGAGAGCGTTCGCATGACTTAACGTCGAGGGCAAAATGCAATATATAAAGGGGTTTACATTCATTCGTATAATGTTCTTTTCACTTCGCCAAAATGCAAAGCACTAAAAGAAGAAGCAAACGTATTCTCTCACTGGCTTGGAATTCCAAGAAGGCCATAATTCATTTTCTTTCCTCACAGCAGCCGAACCAGATTTAGTCTTTGTTCCCTGCCTCAGTTTCCTGTACATAAAAGAAAGACTGAAACAGATAAACAGCCCCTGAGACCCAGATAATCGCTTTAGCGACAGAGATTGATGAGGGTCTTCCAACATTTGTTTCTCGGATTCTTCTGCCGTAAAGATGATGTTCGATGTCTTTCTTTGGTGCCGCGGAAAGGTTGAAATGAATCCCATCTGTTTCGCGTTACCATTTCGGCGCGTTCTGTTAAGCTCCCAGTCGGCCGATAGAAGGCATCATTGTAGTGGGGGGCCTCCTGGATTACGATCTGGCAGTCTTTCTAAACAATTTCTCCAGTTATTCGTTTGAATAATTCTAGTAAGATTGTCGTTAGTTAAATAGAAAGGGTTTATGTAGAAGGGATTCCAGTTGGAGGAAAAGGAAATTTTATATCCGAAAGCCTGATGTCACAGGAAGGAATATGTTTCCTCCATCATTGCTAATTTGATCATCATTGGCACCAATATGTTCAAGTCTGATGATGAATTCTAACTTCAATATTACTTCTGGTTAATATTTCTTTTAAACCAAGTCAATTCTTTTTGTCTGCCAGCACATTTACTAACATTATAGAACGGCAAACATCATTGAAAATCCCAGTACCTGAAATCTTTAGGTACATTCTCGATATTGCATTTCGTGAATGAATTCTACAAACAATCATTCAGTATCAACTCTCTATATCTAGTCTCCATCCAACCAGTACCATCTGGGGCCTTATGTCCTCCTCTGTTCCCTTTCTTATACCATTTTATGTAGCTTTATTTAACTTTCACTTCGTAGTACAACCAAGGACATCCCTTTCTAGTTGATCCTCAGTGTCCAGTGGCTTCCCTGAACACAGACCCCGACCTCTATAACTCCATAAGTCTTATCATTATCACCATTCTCTATAATCATTTGTAAAAATCGAGTAAATATCTCAGCATTGTTCTTATTTCTCTTGCTGCAGTACATTTTTTATATCCCTCTCTGATCTCTTGAATATGTACTGTCCTCTTTCGGCTAGGTATCAGTCTCCATTTCACGTCAGTATTATAATTAAAGACTGCATTCGTAAATTCTTAGAATAAATCCTTTCAATACAATAGAATGCAGTTACATTTTTATCTACTTTTTCATACTTTTAACGCAATTTTCAGTAAAATCACATTTCATCATTAAATTAATCAAAAACTTCTAATTTTACGAAAACTATTTCTAAATCCAAATGCCTCAATAACTTATCGATTTGTATACTTTACGTGCATTTTATAGAAATGTTAAAACGAGTTTTATCATGAAAACGCAGACATCAATACATGGCAAATACCACAGTTCTGTGTACAGTATAATCACTTATTCTTGACTCTCGATTCGAGTGGAATTACCAAAAGAAATTTAAGCATATGCAATGTAATATATCATTATTGGTATTAAAAAAAAAAAAAAAAAAAAAAAAAAAACACCAGTGCATTCACCTGCACCTACTACACATACTCCCGAGCTTCTGCCCCCAAGTCCATATGCCTGGGTCAAGAGGGACATGCTTCAAAACAGGGAAGGTTTGCACTTTTCACGTGGACTTCTCATAAATGATTAAGGCGCATGCCAGAGAAAACAAACAAACAAACACACACATACATATATATAAAGTACACACATATTGTATGTACTGTATACGTGTATCTAATATGAAGACATTTATACACACACACACACACACACACACACACATATATATATATATATATATATATATATATATATATATATATATATATATATATATATATATATATATATATATATATATACTGTATATATATACCTAATATATTTGTATTTCTTTGCCCATCTATATCACTTGACAACAACAACTTTGTTCAAATGAAAACTTAGAAAGCAAATCTTGGCAATGAAGTGAAAAAATAAAAAAGGTGAGGGATGATTACACTGAAATGCAGACCATTCACAAACGAAAATAGGTCCAGATAAAAAAAAAAAAGAGGAAGAAGAAAATGAAACCAGAGATAGAACGATGGGAAAAGACCAACATCCCATTTCTTCCCGAGTGCAAATTCTCATTCACAAGAATTTCATCTGCAGTTTGTGTTGCGAGAGAGAGCACTTTCTAATGGGCCTATTCTTGCATGTAATGCAAGTCATGTTTACGGTTTATATTGTGGAAAAGAAAAGAATTTTTTTCTCATCTTATTTCTCTAAGAAAACATCCCCCCACCCCAACTCCTTAGGCGCACCCATGACCCACCAGTGCCTAAATGCGTTTTTCTCACATTGTCGTATCTTCAAGATGATTGCTCCTTGTCCACTATAACAGGACACTGGGTATGCAAGTAAGCAGTGTCATTTAGTTGAGTATATATTCTTGCGATATCTTTCTCTCCGTATTCATATTCCTCATAGATAGATAGATAGATAGGTGGGTCCTCATCATCATCTTCAGCCGTTAATAGTCCAATGTGGGATAAATACCTCTGACATGAGCTTCCACTTGCGCTGTTTATGAATTTTCTATGTCAGGCTATACCAGCAAATTTTCTTAGTTCGTCAAATCCTCGTTTTAACTTCCTTCCCCTGCTTAGTTTGCAATCTCTAGGAACTCATTCTGTTATTCTTAATGTTCATCTATCATCTGTCACTCTCATTATATCTCCTGCCAAGTCTATTTGTTTTTCATATATGTTAGAAAATCATTATTCTTTCCGCTGCTCTTTGAACTAATGTTCTGAAGCCTTACAAGGTTTCATGTTTCTGATGCATGGATAGCTATAAATTTTTCAGTTTCAATTAAACAATAGAATTGCATAACCATTCTATTATTTTCTTTCCTTTTTTCACTGAATATTTGAAGGTTTTCATGGCGTAGTACTTAGAGGTAAGACTTCGGGAAGTTGATTGCATAAAATGTTTAATGTATAACTTCTATATACCTTTCTAAACAACTAAATTCGGTTATAGGTCTCAGGCGATCTTGAGTTTGAAAGACATGGGGCCAATTTCTAGAAACTTAAAATTTCAATTTCAAACCAGTAGAAAAAAAAACTGAGATATTGAATAAGTAACACACTTTTTTAGTCGATTTCTACTGATGTAAATCTCAAGGCAATGCTCCTTTGACTTTTCAGAAAAATACTGAACTGAATGAAAGCATAAAGTGAAGTAT
>NC_090728.1:151405586-151413086 GCF_036898095.1 Palaemon carinicauda
CTATGATCTTCAAGCAGTGCACGATGTTGAAGTGGCCCCTCCAAAATTCACGCAAAGTTAAGTTGGTGCTTTGTGTGACATTAAAGCACTGCTTAAATAAGTGCTTGGTGTACAGCTTCTTAAAATTAGAGATGACTTGCTGGTCCATGAGCTGGAGGATAGAGGTGGTATTCGGTGGAAGATACAGCACCTTTATGAACTTGAATTCATAGAAGAAATCATCTTCAAGTCCGGGGGGTGAGCGGGTGCATTGTCAAGGCATAGCAGGCACTTTAAAGGCAATTTCTGTTCATGAAGATACTTCTTCACAGAAGGGCCGAAAACTTGGTTAACCCATTGCGCAAAGAATTGCCTAGTGACCCAGGCCTTCGAGTTGGATCGCCAGAAAACATGAAGCTGATCCTTATCGGTGTTGTGTGCTTTAAAGGCCCTAGGGTTCTCTGATTGGTAAACCAGTAATGACTTGACTTTAAAGTCCCCGCTAGCGTTGGCACATAGGGCAAGAGTCAACCGATCCTTCATTGGCTTATGCCCAGGCAATTTCTTCTCTTCGGCAGTGATGTAAGTTCGACTCTGCATCTTCTTCCAAAAAAGCCCGGTTTCATCACAATTAAACACCTGCTGCTCTACGTAGCCTTCTTCCTGCACGATCTTTTCGAAGTTCTTGACAAAGTCAGCTGCAGCCTTTGTGTCGGCACTAGCAGCCTCTCCGTGGCGAACAACTGAATGAATCCCGGACCGTTTCTTAAATTTCTCGAACCAGCCACGAGATGCCTTGAAATCATCTGAGGAAGGCTCGGTTGAACTCTCCCCAGCATCACCCCAGAGCTTTCCTCCTTCAAGTCCGTAAAGATGACGTGCACCTTCTCGCAGATGACGGTCTCGGTGAAGGTGTCGCCAACGATCTCTCTGTCCTTAATCCACACTAGTAGAAGTCGTTCCATCTCTTCTATGATAGGGGTACGGCGTTTGGAAATTATGGTGATCCCATTAGAAGGACGCCACGCTCATGTTTTTCAATAATTTCCTGCCTAATTTCTAAAGAAAGCATTTCCTTCTTTCTTTTCTCACCACTACCACTACTACTGGCAAAACTAAGCCTTTTAGGACCCATACTTTACGTAAATTACCGTTAAAGGATGCACGTAAAAAATCACGATTAAAACAGAGTTAATAGCAGAACGCACAGAGCACAACCGCAAGAAGCCGACGAGAACAGAGGACTGACCCAAGCCCCGCTAATTGAGCGTCCCTCCGAGGTTGATGTGCTGCCTTCTATCGGCGGAAATAAAAAACACTTCAGGCGCTATGAGCACCGACTACGCGTACGAGTATTGTTTACTTTGGGTGTTGAAAAAAACATTCGGGTGTAGAGTCGGAACGTGTTAGAATTGTACTTCGCGTGTCGAAAAATTCGGATACAACCGGTACAACGAAAATTGCTTACTTCGTGTGTCGAAATAAAATTTGGGTGTAGAGTAAAAAATTTGCTTGAATTTCACTTCGGATGTTGGAAAATTCGGATGTAGATACGTTCGGATGTAGAGGTTCCACTGTATATATATATATATATATATATATATATATATATATATATATATATATATATATATATATATATATATATATATATATATATATATATATATATATATATATAGATGAAATTAAAAGGTGTAAAACTATAGTTAGGTTTAGATGGAGCTTTGTCATTTTGAGAAAGGCAAGATATTTTTTTCTCAACTAATCCTTGACGGTTTGTCAATAAAAGATGTCTATGCAAACCAAACACCGCCATTTGAGTAAAGAGTATTTGCACAGATACTTAAACATTTGGATCTCGGGAGATTTCGAGATAAAGGTAACCGATCAAACGCTGATGTTGCAGTTATCGGCAAATAAGGCTTTAGGCCTTGGATAAGTTTTCCGTTATATAGTATTACAAATGGGCTCAACTGTTCACAAGCTCTAATATTCCCTAGATTTACGATGCTGAATTTCACTATGGTGAACCTATGTTCTTGTAGTCTGGTTTTATTGTAACTTATAGACCAAGTCATAAGATTCCTTTTGCTTTTGCAAGGGAAAAGGACGATGTTTCGCTTTGACTTCAAAGCATATTAGAAGGTGGGATTCTGATGAGCATTGAAGTTTGCTTATAGCACGCATTGTCCAGGACGATGAACTCCTACGAGCTGTAGGATTGCATAGAGGCCAGGCAATCTAGAACAAGAAAATCAACTGCAGTAGAAACACTGACAGTGAAAAAAGGAGTATCTTATTTATCAGAAAAACAAATATCAAACTGCAGGTTACATTAAAAGGTAAGTTACGTAATGACAGTGCACTGCGATTAAGTTGCTTTGATTTTCTTGAAGCTGAGCTTCGGAAAATTTCCGATGTAGTATCAGTTTTAAAGTATATATCCTTCTTATTTCATAGATAAAGCCTAATAAAAGGTAGAGAAAACTTTGCATGGCTATGTTTCTAACAAAAAGATTAGCGTATAACCTGTTCGTTTTACCATTTTCCAACCGGTTACACAGTACTCTGTCGGGAATATTGAAACTGCTTGGAATTAATGTAATTCTTAAAAACAAAACACTCAAGAATATATTGTAAAAGGTTCCCCAAAGCAGATAAACGGTTGTATTTATGAAATTCCATGCAATCACGGTGATAAACGATACATTGGGCAAAGCGGAAAAGCACTAGAAACTAGATCAATACAACACAAACATAATGTGATGACGAGTAACATAACCATCACCCTTTTTCAGTATGTGAATGATTGCAACCACACTGTTAATTGGAAAGCTGCTGAAGATTTTATATTTCGCAAAAGATATTGTTAAAAGAAATATCATTAAAACATGTTTGATTAAGAAACATTTTGTAGACCTGCTTGACACCAGTCCAGGTATGTACAAACTAGATGAATTTCTGGTAAACAACATTTTCAAACAACTACCTTCTAAGTAATTCACTAATTTTTATTATTTTTGTAAGTCATCACAGAGGTTTCTTTGTATTCTTAATGCATTTTACATCCTATAATCCTGCCTGCTTTTATCTAGAGACATCGCACATTCCAGCGACTTGTCGTTAACACACACACGAACTCGTGCCTGCACACAAACCCATAAATTTATATATACACTATTTATATGTACACACACACACACACACACACACACACACACACACACACACACACACATATATATATATATATATATATATATATATATATATATATATATATATATATTTACACACACACACACACACATATATATATATATATATATATATATATATATATATATATATATATATATATATATATATATATATATATATATATATATATATATATATATAAATTGGAATTAGTTTGGACCGGCAGGGGTCACTTATCTTGGTTTGATAAGCACTGGGCATCATAAGGAACCGGCTATCCTTTGATGAATCTAACTAATGAATCCTTCCTCTAATGAGGCTCTTTACGTCAATAAGCGTAGGAGGAGATGATCATGATACATATATATATAAATATATATATATATATATATATATATATATATATATATATATATATATATATATATATATATATATATATATATATATACATAATTCTAAACGTGGAAATACCGATTACTGACCTGCCTTTTATTTCTTATGTGATATTCGCATATATTAAGATCAAGTATATTTACCCAAGTTTATATAGATGTTTGTTATTAAGAATTCCAATTACCTTCTTATGTAAAATAAAAAACCTCTAATATATTTATCAAATAAGTTAGGTATGTGTGCGAAATAAAATAAACCTATGAAGAAATACCCTACAACATTTCTGTACTTAAGGAAATGAATATTCTAAATCTTGAAATACCGCACAGGAACCTGCTTTTATACTGAACACAAATTCCATCGGAAACTGTAAACATTTCACGTGAAAGTTGAGTATTTCATGCAACATATTTGCATTAATGAGCCGCTGGTGGTAATGGCCTGGATCCTTCTCTCCAGCCGCACATTACAGAAAAAAAAAAAATGAAATTTAACGTTAAATCTCGCTCATTCCCTTTTATTTATAAAATATATGACTTTCGATCTCAAGAGAACAATAATTAAAGTTTTATTGATATAATTTACCTTGTAAATGGAAATGTTACTCCTTGTGGAACAGGAAGCAAACTAATCATTTGTGTTGTATGAAAGGATATGTTGACAAATATAGTGCTACGTTGAAGTAGTCTCGCCAAAATGAGAATATTTGGCTATTGATTTACCAGATAGGTGTATAGTTCAGAGGTGCTTGATTATGGAAACACCGGGTTGGATAGATGGTGAAATAAACGTATGCAAAAGGGAGGGTTTGTGCAAAATGAGGAAATATCTCATAGTGTGTGATAGGGTTTGAAGAGATACTGTTTAGCTTTCTGTGTAAGTGTATGGAACAACTAAATTTAGGGAAGTTTTACCATATAGGAGGTAAGTTACAGGAGGTGCTTGGCATATCCTGTTGGTCACGCAGCCAATCACTGACAAGATCTGATTAGGATTGTCTTTGGTACCCATGAAAATGTAGTTGAATGTGAATGCTGAGAAGAGTTGAAATAATAAGTAATATTGAAACCCGATGATGTGATAAGGTTAACTGTGAAAACACGAGACATTTTTGAGATCTTTATACATTACAATACTGAAGGGCTTTCAGTATAGGTATATAGATAAGGCGAACCTGCAGAAAGATTTCTACATATGGGATTCATTGTTTATTCAACAAGGAATTGAGAATAGCATGGCTATTTTTTTTTTTATTTGCGCCGTCGTGTTAACTGACGCGTCAAAAGAAAGAAAATAATCCGTATGCAAGAGTAACACATGTGGATGCTTTAATAGAATTATCATTATCCATAAAAGCTCGGAGCCTTGAAATTCCATGCTTATTCCTCTGGTCTATTGTATATGTCATATAACTGTCTTTGAACAAGACTTTTAGCGCATAAAAATTACTGACATGAAATTTACTTGCTTTCATGTTTTTAGAGCAGTGGATTCAAGTGCATTCACCCTTTCTCAGTGGGGATACCTTAAAGTGGTGAAAGGGTTTGAGTATCGCCATGATCAGCAAAACTGCCCGAGTCAGGGTATTCCATACTAGGTTGCTTTGCTGTGAGTGATCAAAACAAAGTCTTCTACCATCACCAATCTACAGTGGCCAGCGTGGTGATGAAAATGGCCACATTCCAGCCATGAATTGACAAGTCAGATTTTTATTCTGCAGTAGAATAGAAACGGCTGCATTCATTGTTGTTTCCAAGTTCCGATATGAAGAGAAATACCATGGAATCAGTAGAAAAATATAACATCAAAATTATATTCATGAAACATGGTTGTTTTTTTCGTGTTCTGTGATTTTTTACTCTTAGAACCAGTGATGACAGTACAAATTTTTTCATCAAGCTTTACAGGATTTAGAGTTAAAAGGGAAATATTTTTCTGAAGTTGAAACTTTCAAATTCAACTCGCATGATGCATAGTGGAATCCTCAAGCTTTTCACTTATACGAAAATTACTTAGTAAAATTTTAAGCGAAATAAATGTGTTCTACACTTTTGAGACTAGTAAAAATATATTGACAAATACAAAGTATTTACAAAGAACTTGATATCCTAATACCCCGATCACACTTACGCATGGATGGCCGCGGATAGAGCATTCACAGCCCTCCACATTGAATACTCGCTCCAAGCGTACCAAGCGTAGTTTGTCCACGCTGGTAACTTGCGTCTGACTGCAACATACGCTGAGATCCGTCGGCGAATTTCATTAGTGATCGCTGCACCAGCAGATTCAAAAATTCATGAAGGGTGAGCAACTTCCATGTTATACACTTACTTCCACCGAACTGTATTTACAAGCATCTGTACTTTATCCGAAGCTTCCGTATTCCTGCAGGTGACGGAAAAGAATACGTAGAAAGTACAGGGAAAGCACAGGCATACATCCGCAAATAATACAGAGGATGCGTTTAATGTATGTCCGGCTTCACAGAAGGTATGGCTGGCAGTAGAGACATTACTGGTGTCAGTGAAGGCACCAGATACAGTAAGGAGAGACTACCAGTGGCATAAAAGGAGCGACAGCTGGGCTCATGGGTCATTCTCTCCTCCTGAAGTAGCCTACATGCCTGATTGGAGGGACGACTGTGGATGATAGGACCTATAGAATATGGCAGCATATATGGGGACTAGAGGTCGTTTGTAATCTATCTGTACTGTAATAATATATATGTATTGTATCCACAGTTTCCGTACTGTCTGCATACTCCCTACGTATCCCTAAGCAGCCCCCTTGTAGCCTCCGCGACTGGAGGTCCACACTCTATCCCTGACGTCCGTACTCTCTTTGTACTGCATCCACCACTATCCGACGGTATCTGCAAAAGGAAACGTCAATATAGTCTATTTCGTGAGGTTTCCGAATGTTTTCCGTATTGTTAAAGCAAAAATAGACCAAATTTCATACTGCACCGGCCGTACTCTCTCCACGGAATCCGTGCGAATGTGATCAGGGTATAAGGATACAGAATTCCGGATTCTGTGCAAGTCTTTTGAGGCAAGTTTGCTGGGCCACGTTTTTTTTTTTTTTTTTTTTTTTTTTTTTTTTTTTTTTTTTTTTTTTTTTTTTTTTTTTACTCCCACAAATACTGATTTCGTTTCATATATGATGGGCTTGGGGTTAGGAGCATTCCGCAGGCCTACCAAAATTGAGGCAATTGCTGTATCACTCAGCCACGCACCTATAATGATTGTATGTACCTACCGAATCGAGGAGCAGTATGTATTCACTACACCCGCATACCCTGTTTAATCATATAAAAAGAAATATAATAAGAATGGAATTTCGTCGAATAATAATATTCAGGTATTCACTTTTCCCTTACTCATCTCTATAGAATATAACTTTTACATTCCCATTATTCAAAAAATCTACTTAGTAGAATGGTCAAATAAGAAGTAAATATGACAATAAGTAATACATACCAAAAATATATCTTCAGCCATCAAATTCCTTACTTTATCAATTCTTGGACCAAAGGAGGCCTACAGGCTTCGACAAAAGTAATTTCTCAACGGTTAGGAATGACAGTTACTTTTTGTTCATATCATGGAAGAGGATATATACATATATATATATATATATATATATATATATATATATATATATATATATATATATATATATATATATATATATATATATATATATATATATATATATCAATTCCTTCCATCTGCTTACTGAGTTATCTAATTTCTAAGCCTAACAACAGTACATTTACAAACACTAATGAATTAAAAGTTACAGACATTAGTTTACGAACCAGGAGAGAGAATTAATTTCGGCCCTTTAAAAATTACCAAGGAAACTTAAGTGAACTGATTAATGCCAGCATTAAACGAACCTTCTCACGTTCCTGAT
>NC_090728.1:151418086-151420586 GCF_036898095.1 Palaemon carinicauda
TGTGGGGAAAATCTTCCCAACGGAGGGACGTGCAGGATGTCCTACAAGCTTGATACTCTGGATCCTGTCGTTGGGCTTCAGCCAGGGCGTTGTAATCCAATCCCAGTTAAACGGCAGCCAACGTGTTTCTTGACAGGGCATGGGCAACGGGATTCATTTTCCCAGGGACGTATTGGAGGGTGCAATTGTATTCAGCTACGGCGGAGAGATGTCTTCTTTGACGGGCAGACCAGGCATCACACTGTCGAGTAAAGGCGTGCACCAGAGGCATATGGTCTGTGCGAATGACGAAGGGCGTACCTTCTAAGAAATGGCGAAAGTGACGGACAGCCAAGTGCACCGCCAGCAATTCTCGATCGAAGGTAGAATAACCCGATTCTGCCTTGGACAGTTTTCTGCTGAAAAAGGCCAATGGGCGGGGTGAGCCTTTGACCACCTTCTCGAGTACTGCACCAATAGCGACGTCGCTGGCATCGGTGGAGAGAAGGAGAGGGGTGTGTGGGATAGGAAAAGTGAGAACTGCAGCAGTTGATAGGGCCTTCTTTGGCTTGCCCTTGAGGGAGGCGTAGAGGGGAGCAAGAGTGGCAGAAAACCGTGATAATAGTTGATCATGCCCAAGAATTCCTGCAGAGATTTGACGGTCGATGGCGCGAAGAAATTCTGAACGGCTGCTACCTTCTCAGGGAGGGGATGGACTCCTTCAGGAGTGATACGGTGCCCTAACGACACTTCATTGGTGCCAAAGGTACACTTGTCGTACCGGACTACAAGGGCGTTTTGTTGCAGGCAGTCGAGCACGATGCGCAGGTGACGGAGATGTTCCCCTTTTGAGGAGGAGAACACATAACATACACAGAAAGGGAGGTCCCCTAAGATGCCATCCATGAGACGTTGAAACGTTGCCCCACCATTACGAAGGCCAAAACAGGAGTAATTGAAGGTGTGTGTGCCAAACGGAGTGGTGCTTGGGGATGTCTTCTGGGTTCATAGGCATCTGATAATACCCTTTCTGGAGGTCGAGCGTAGAGAAAACCTTTGCTTTGTGCAGGTAGGAGGTTACATCGGCAATGTTTGGGAGGGGGTAGTGATCCGGTTCTGTTTGCATGTTCAGGCGCCTGTAATCCCCGCACGGACGGAGGGAGCCGTCTTTCTTCAGAACGATGTGTAAGAGTGACGACCATGGGCTGGAGACCTTTTGGCAAAGGCCCATTTTCTCCATTTCGGCGAACGTCTGTTTGGCGGCTGCCAATCGTTCCGGTGCCAGACATCTGAATTTTGCGAAGACTGGGGGTCCCGTCGTCTTGATATGGTGATAAATACCGTACTTGGCACGAACCGTGGGCGTTTGGCGAAGTTCTGGACGGAAAACTTCCGGGTACGACGTGAGGAGGTGGGCGTAGGCATCCAGGGGTGCGCTGATGTGGAGAGCGAGGTTAGAGGGGGCGGGTTGAAGAGGTGTCAACAAGTACGAGTCTGCGTTGACCAATCGTCGGTGGGCGACATCGACCAGAAGGTGGAAATGAGAGAGGAAATCCGCACCGAGGATTGTCATTGTGACGTCAGCAACGAGAAACTTCCAATTGAATTTACCATTTTCGAACGATAATGTGAGATTCTCGTAACTGTAGGTGGGTATCGCAGATCCATTGGCAGCTACCAAGCGGACGTCGGCAGAAGTAGACAGACTACGTTGTGCCTTGAAGAGTTTCCTTGGCAAAAGAGAACGACAAGCACCGTGTCTACCAAAAAATTGCACGCCCGTTCCTGCATCCTGTAAAAAGAAAAGATTAGAAACATGGGAGGCCACCGCCACAAGCGATGGCCTACTTACACGTTTTTTGGCCACTGACAATCTTTGGCACATATCTTCGCGGTTGCCCCGAATCTGAAGTGATAGTAGCAAATCTGCGGCGGATGGGATGTAGTAAATGGCTGTAGAAGTCGTTCGTTGTGGCGCGAGCGATTGGTGAGTAGTGGGCGGCTTTGTCGCCGCTTCGGCACGTCAAGGGGTAGGCGTGTATGTCCTACGGCATTCATGTCAGCTTCGGTTGACGTTGAATAGTCATCCTCGTCGTCAGGGGTGGAGGCGTTGATGGAGGTCTTGAAGTAGCTGTCTATAAGGGCGTTGGCTTTGGTCATCAAGTCCTTTATGGGTAAACTATCGACATCGGGTATGGCAGCGCGTACAGGTTCAGGTAAACGGCGTATCCAAAGGACACGGAGTAGGTTCACCTCACGAGGAGAGCCGTCTGCGGCAGGTTGAAGGCGAGCGATACTGGTCATTTCTATGAGGGCAAGCGAAGCCCTTTGGTCCCCCAACGGTTGTTGCGAGAGCTGAAAAAGCTTTGCTATACGGGGTGACTGGCGACAGCGAGTACTGCTGCAGAAGGTATGTTTTGAGGGCGTCATACGCTATTGGGGTGTCTCCTTGTTTACAAAGCCAGTTGGATATTTCTGATAAGGTGTCCTCGGGTATCGCCGCGAGAACACAATCCGCTTT
>NC_090728.1:151431271-151438771 GCF_036898095.1 Palaemon carinicauda
AAACATGTTCCAGTTCTTGCTAATGTAATCCATGCTCCATCTCTATATTTATCAGTCTTACTTGTTTCTACAAATATACTCATATAAGTTTCAAAAATCATAATATCAGATACCTTGATATAAAGGAGTTCAGAACTGCGCATGAAACCTGCAAATGCTAACAAACACGCACAGATGATACGTTGACTTTTCAGATTATTATCTTCATAAATCCTGTTGTACACTTTAGGCAAAATACCTACTGTTACAGGCTCCTTTTTAACAACTGGTTTGGATAAAATTCTTTTTCCTGCTTCCAAAACATTACACACTAATTTAGAATCTGTTGGCGACTAAAATCATACATTTCATGAAACCATTTGATAGCATAAAAAGCCGAAATAACTGAAGCAGGACTTGAAGCACATTGAATTAAAGAACACAAGTAAAAAGCTACAGTAAATGCCATAGCAGGCAAAATATCCTCTCTCCCTAACCCACTGTTCAAAGCCCATTTATTCCAACGAATGAAACTGTTTTCGTATTTCCGACTTGTACTGACAGCTCTGGACTTTTGTAGTAGATCCGGGAGAAGGTCCACCTTGCCCGCCAAGACTTCTGGTAACGCTTCAATGTCTACTTTGTGAGCCTGAAAAAACAGATGCATAAACCAAGAATCAATTAAAATGATCTGATATTACGACATGAACATACATCAATGAAACAATTACACTCTACACGATAACCAAATATAATGCATCGTAATACATGTAAAACTGACTATATCTCTTATACAATTCATATACAAAAACGATACCGCCTATCTATAGCCTTATCGCTCAAAAGTTATATAATTTTATACAACAAACAACAATATATAACATCCAGTCCTGGCAAAGCCGCCATACTGTATAGTGAAGTCGCTTTGAGTATCGACATGTATACTCATGCATAACAATCTAATATCAACTCATCAAATAGCTCTGAGTATCGACAGGTATACTCATGTACAGCAATGAAATATCAACTCATCAAATAACTGAGTATCGACAGGTATACTCATGTACAGCCATGAAATATCAACTCATCAAATAACTCTGAGTATCGACAGGTATACTCATGTACAGCAATGAAATATCAACTCATCAAATAACTCTGAGTATCGACAGGTATACTCATGCACAGCAATGAAATATCAACTCATCACATAACTCTGAGTATCGACAGGTATACTCATGTACAGCAATGAAATATCAACTCATCAAATAGCCCTGAGTATCGACAGGTATACTCATGTACAACAATATCAACTCTTGGCGATGCCGCCTTCTTTAGCGATGCCGCTTTCGTATACAACAACAGCCAAAACTGCCTCAAGCTATATAATATACAGCTTCTCAATCTACTGTAAAACAAACAGCACGTGTATAGTTACTACATGTACAACTACCCCGTTTACTCAAATGTTTGTTAAGGGAGAAAAGCCAATAAGATATTAGTTAGCACTCCGATCTAACGTTGTCTCCCTTTAAAATCAATAAACATAGCTAACATTCTAACTTCAGATCAAAATTTCCGAAAATTCCCTTTCCAGTTTTGCACTTCACATAATAAGTTCTACTCGTAGGCAAATCTATCCAGTCAATCACATTCACAATGAAATTGTCATTAGGGCAAATTAATGGCCAAAATACTGCTGAATTCCAGTATGGCAAAACTAATACACCTCGCGCTCTGTCCACTTCCATTTTACGAATGACTCCGATATCTAACAGACTTAAGAACTTTAGTAAAGATGTACCGCCGCTTTCAAAAATATCTAAAAATAATCCATTATAAAAACTTTTTACATTTTTTCTTCAATGAGAAAGATATTGGCAACGTTTTAATAGATTTTTATGCGATAAGCAGACTGTAGACTGATTAAATCCTTAAAAAGTTTGTAATAAAAAAAAAAACAAGCCTTTGCTTACCATTTCCATTCTTGGCCACCGTCAAAGGAATTATTTCTTAGTTTCTCTGATACCAGTGTCACCCATTCTCTTTTAATAAATTCTGATTCGTCCCTTACTGACCTATTGTTACCCAATCCAACAACCATAGTAACGGTTGGAATTTTGTGATCGCCCTTTTAGACGTCCATGACTATCTTACCTGACCCAATCTAATTCTGTTTAATGTATTGTGAATAACAACAACCAACAGGCGATTAAAAACAAAATAAAATAAACACAAAGTTCCAATTTCCTTATAACAACTGCAAAGTATACAAAATAAAAACAGCTATATTTTCACTTATCTTTTCGACGTCTTTCTTGGGACATTCCCGGCTCCAATGTTCCTTCTTGGCCTTCATTGAGCTCTAGACCTCTTCCATCAAAACTGATATGAATCCACAGACTTTCCCTCGATCTTCAACTAGCCCATCGCCTCTCCATTTTGCTATAAGAGGCCTCGTGACTTTGGTGAAAACTGAACAAGCACTAGACAGGCCAAATGGTAACACCAGAAACTTGTAATAAAAAGGTATTGCCTAACTTATCAGTCCAAGAGAAACCTAAATACTTAGTATGAGGTTTATAAATTTCCATAAAGTGACATGCACTTGTCAAATCGAATTTAATCATAACCCCCCCCCTTTTTTTTTAAATAAACTAGAACAACCTTTAAATCTTCATATTTTACAGATTGCTTCCAAATGTGCTTATTGACTACACGTAAATCCAAAATGAGCTTTTTCTTTCCGGAATTCTGCACAGAAACAGACAGAGGATTAACTACATAAGGCTTTTCTAAGCACTTTTCAATTAAGTTTCTGTCTAACAAATCTTGTATAGCTTCGCTAACAAATTCCTGTTCTAACAAGGCTGACCTATTATTCTTATTATAAGAAGTTGGAGGGTTGGTCAATAATGGAAGCTTATAACCATTCTGAATAATGTCTAATACAAAACTGTTTGCCCCTAAATCTTTTCGAAATTGCAAATTTTTTTTCTTTTTTTTTCTAAGTCTACCTCGGACTATAATATGTTTCTGTCCCTGTTTATACTCATAAAAATCATGCGTAAATCTATCAAGATCAAAGAAATACTCATCTTTTAACAACTGGTTGTTATCGCCCAACTTGGTGCAGGGATTACTTTCCGCTCTGCATTTGGTTTCCTGGCATGGGGGAAGACGCGGCCCGAACAACGTGGGGGCAGTTTCTCCGGAGGTGTGAGCTTTTTCCACAGGCAAAACAGGGTCCAAGGGCGGGGCCACTGAACTGCGTGAACGGTGCTCCTGGGGTGAAGACAGCGTTGCCGTAGCTGTAGTGGCCACGAAAAAGTTTACCCCTTCCTGCCGCTGGTCTGAGTAGTGAGCTTGAACTCCAGGGTTGACTAGTAAGAGGAACACCGCTAAAACCTTGGCTAAAACCATACGGTGTGCTGATCGAACCTCGACCACGGGAGCTGCTGTGCTTCCGCTTGATCGCCCGGTTCTCTGCCTTGATGATACGCGATTCATCTTCCGAATTACTAGCTACCGGATTCATATTGGCGTACAGTCTCCCAACCGCCGGTTGAGGAGTCCGCAATGCGAATTAACTTGTTCCTCTTTTTTTATGCTATCTAAAGCCTCGTTGCACAATTTTCTTGTATAGTCCGGTTTTTTATTGTCCACAGACCTCAATATCTGAGTTAGAAGGTCACTCACACCGGAATTAAATTCGTGCTGAAGTTTATTTCCTTGATATTTCCATTTTATTTCCTGTGCTGACTCAAGCCTTTTAACCTCACAAGCTACACTATCCGAAGCACCCTTCAATTCATCACGTAATGCTTGCACCTCGGCTCTTTGTTGTCTTATTTCAGAAAATAAATCACCCAATGTCAAACCCTGCTCCACGTGTGTAGGCGAATTTTCCGCCATTAGTCAATAAAGCGCTTAAAAATTATAGATGTCTACTGTTCGTTTACCCAGAGCTGAATGACAACTTTACTGCTTAACAACACGAAAACAACTTGAAACGCCACCTGGCGGTTACTTCATTAGAAACAAGGGAAAATAATTTTCTTTTAATTCGTTCCTCAAACACAGAAAATTATATATATTGGGGGTGACAGAGGGGGACTGGAGACGACAGTATATTTGCTTTTGACTGTACCCCTAAGGAAGTAGCTGGGTTCCTTAGGCTCGCTGGGTATTACCGTAAATTCATAAGAGGTTTTGGAGAGATAGCGAGACGCTTAGATGCTTTAAAGAAACATAAAGTAATAAATTGGGGAATGGAAGAAGAAAGGCCCTTTAACCCTTTGAAAGCTGCCTTAACTAGCAGTGACTTGCTCACATATTCTAGATTTGATCGCTCGATTTTAGTGACAACAGATGCGAGTAGCGTAGATATTGGTGGCGTAATTTCTCAATGAGATGATAAAGGTAGAGAGCAACCCATTTGTTTTGCTTCGAGGGCATTAAAATGGGCAAAAAAGAATCATAGTACATTCGTTCGCGAGGCATTGGCTATTCTTTGGGGTCTAGAGAGGCATTGGTTCTTTTTATTAGGTCAGTCGATTGAGTTGCAAAGTGATCATCGCCCCTTACGTGATTTATTTTACAAAGGTGACTTGACATCTAGACAAGCGAGATGGATTGAAAGATTGTTAGAGTTTAATATAAATGGGTTTCACCACATAGAAGGTAAAGCTAACAAGGTAGCTGATGCCCTCTCTAAAGGTGCAGTAATTGGAGTAACAACTAGGGCACAAAAGAGGAATGAAGAACGAACTAGGGCACAACAGAGGAATGAAGAACGAACTAGGGTTCAAAAGAGGAATGAAGACCCCCATCAAAAAAGAGAACGGGATGTAATTTCACGCGAGTAGCAATCAGAAAATGAGATCCGAGAGAGAGAGAGAGAGAGAGAGAGAGAGAGAGAGAGAGAGAGAGAGAGAGAGAGAGGGTGGCCGAGGACGCAACCAGAGGTGTACAGAATGAGTGCCTTGATGATGCAGGTGTGATTGACTTGGGAGGTTGGGACATAAGGAAGTCCTAGAGGGACAGAAAAAAGAGAAGAGGGGAGGGGAATTTTGTCCACGGGTAGTTCTTCCTCCCTCTTTAATTAATCGAGCCATCCACAGTGTACATAAAAGTCCCTATGCAGGGCAGTTAGGTATGTATAGAACATTAAGGAGAGCTCGAGAATCCTTCTTTTGGTTAGGAATGAAAAAATCTGTAGAGACTTATATAAAATGTTGTCGTGCTTGTAACTGTTTCAAAGAACATAAAAACACTGTACCGGAAACCAGAAAGTGACCTGTGATTCCTATTAAATTTTATAGGCTGCATATGGATGTGGTAGGACCATTTCCTACTGGTATAACACAGCATAAATATACATGTGTATTTTTGGATGCATTTACTCGGTACACTCATACCTAAGCAATGATGGCTAAATCAGCAAATTCATTAGCCCAGTCACTCTGCTCTTTCATTACTAGGTTTGGTTGCCCGAAAATTTTGATATGTGATAATGATCTCGTTTATAGATAAGGTGGTGTAATCGGTCACGGACTTGATGAAAACTGTACACTTTTCAGAGATCGCATATAGGCCTTCAGCTAATAGCCTAGTGGAATCGCATAATAGGGAAGTGGTTCGAATTTTACGTTACTTAGTGGCTGATGACCCCCTTCATTGGCACGCCATGCTTCCTACAGCTGAGCTAGCTTTGAACATTGCATATAATATATCTCTCAGGGACACGCCTTTCTTTTTAATGTGTGTGGACAGGATCCTAAGTTACCATATACTGTCCTGATTAATTCGCAACAGTTGCCAAATAATTCAACTGAGCAATACCGTGTCTATTTACTAAATCTCTTAAGGAGAGTAATGAACACCACTGAAAGGTTTTTGAAAAGAGCTAAAGAAAAACACAGCTTAAAGTAATTTATGATGGTCTGTTCAAAACCGCACAGGTGAAAGTATTTGTAGGCGATCTTGTGTATTTGAAACGATTACAA
Source organism: Palaemon carinicauda (assembly GCF_036898095.1). Classification (NCBI taxonomy): domain Eukaryota; kingdom Metazoa; phylum Arthropoda; class Malacostraca; order Decapoda; family Palaemonidae; genus Palaemon; species Palaemon carinicauda. Next base: position 151,437,256 of record NC_090728.1, read on the forward strand.
ACTAGGAAACACAAACTAGAGCCAGTGCATTTGAGTCCGTACCGAGTAAAGATGATTAAATCTAACACATTTATGATACAAATGATTATTAATGGCTAATTGTCTGAACATCATCAGGCACATACATGTGGTGCCTGAAGAGGTAGTTTGTAAAAGTGTCAATCAGAGTGTACAGTTAGAATCAAAAGAACGCGGACACTCAGGGGAAATCTTTCGTCAGATGTCTCTAGTGTTCCCATGACAAAACAGACAACGAGTTGCTCCTCTTACTACTGCTACGAAATGGGCGGAGCCTTCTCCAACCTTGGTGAATCAAAGACAGTAAACGGCTGTTTTTGTTAGAGCAAGCATTGAGATGTTACAAATCGAGTTGCCATATTTCATTCTCAGTTATCATTTGACGTCTCAAATATCCACTACAAATACTGAATACACAAACACACACACACTCACACACACACACACACATATATATATATATGTGTGTGTGTGTGTATATACTGTATATATATATGTATATATATATATATATATATATATATATATATATATATATATATATATATATATATATATATATACATATATGTATATATACATATATACATATATATATATATATATATATATATATATATATATATATATATATATATATATATATATATACACATATATACAGTATATATATATATATATATATATATATATATATATATATATATATATATATATATATATATATATATTATGAACCCACAAAATCATGTAGAAAATATTGGAGTGTCATAGCTAAACAATTCCTTCCATTAACAGCTATATTTGATTATTTTAACATTAGTCCTGTTCAAGTTACCGATGAACGAAAAAAATAATTTCAATTATGTTTTTATGTTAAAAAATATTAATAAAAACACCATACATGAGTTATACCCACATCAAGGACGTTCAGAGAGAGAGAGAGAGAGAGAGAGAGAGAGAGAGAGAGAGAGAGAGAGAGATCAAATGGTTTTGAGCTTACTCTATTCAATGAAGTAATGTAACAGCACATAAACTCCTTTTTAGACATTTATGCATATCAAAATATTGTTTGTCATTATTATACAATGTTTCCAATAGAAATGATTGTATTATGCTCCCAAAAGCTTATCGTTATTTTTCAGATGATAGATTGACTGCTAAAAACTACTTACAGTTCATAGATATTCATTGAATGTAACATTTCGTAATACGTGAGGATACTTTATTGTAAAATATTTCCTAAATTATTCAGATTCAGGGGTATGCGCCGTTTCAGTCTTTAGACTCTAAGCCACTTTATTTTACATTCCCATTGTTGAGCTTTGTCATCTCACCATCTGCTATCTTGGCCTTGAAGGATTAGCAATGCCATTTGAACTAAAATCTTAAACATTTGTAGTAAAATCTTTACTACATTGCTAATTCAATCTTTATCGTAATTGCTTTATTCACTTGATAATTATCGAAACTAAATGGCAAAATTGGAGATAGTTAT
>NC_090728.1:151443771-151454728 GCF_036898095.1 Palaemon carinicauda
TCTCAGTCCTCCCTAAAGGAATGAACCCCCTTTAGGATTGCGTCTGAGAGTGAGGTTAGGCTAGCCTACCTCTATGGCTAGGATAGTCTACGACTTTCCTGCGATAGCGATACGTCTTCTTCCTTGCCTAGTTCAGGACTTTTAGCCCTGATCTAGGCCGGGTTAGGAAGGTTTCTCTGTTCCATGCTGAAACTGTACTCTTGCACCGTTTTAGCCGATCAGCCTATTCTTAGGTTAGGGAGTGTCCTCCCTTCCCTTTGTGGCCGCTCTGGTACAGAAACCCTTCCTGGGAAGACCCCTCTCTTCTCCCTCCCCACCTATCTCTTGTATAGCCTAGCCTATGCTTAGGTTAGTTTATACTCATCTGTCCCCTGTCCTACAAATCCTCCTTAGGGTGGAAGAGTAGGGCTACCCGAGCTTCCCTGTGCTGTCCGCTCTGGTACATATACCTTCATAGTGTCCTATAAGGTTAGTTACTAGTGTAGCTCTGCATAGGGGAGTCTCCCCCCCCCCTCTTGGGTGTTCCCTAGTCCTCCCTTGGGCTACCTGCTCCCGGTCCCTAGTGACCCCTGCTTATGGATGCTAGAGCCTGTCTCTATCATGGGTACACCCCCTCAGGGAGGGGGAGGGATGTCTGGAACCCTGACGGTACTTCCTACATCCCTTCCTCCCTCCCCCTGTCTCTCTATCTATCCGGGTGCCGGTCTCTTGCCGCCTCTACTGCCGGCAATACCTGCCTCCCTCTTGGTGACTTCCCTACCCTTGCCGCCAGCCCCCCGTGTACCGAGGGACTGCCGGCTGCCGCCGGCTACTACCGGCGGCTCTCCTACTCCTATCTATTCGTCCGCTTGCCGGTCGATCTCCGGAGTGCCGGCATATACTGCCGGCAACCCGATACTACCTGTACCATCCTTACCCCAGTCACCAATCCGGCATCCTCCGGCTGCCGGAGCCGCCGCTCCCTGCCGGCGTGCCGCCGTTGTGCCGGCGGACGCCATCCTGGTATCTAACTGACTTTGAAAATTGTCTGTTCTAGTGCCAGAATCTATGCTGGAGCGAGCTCCGGCGTGCCGGCGGCTTGCCGGATGCCCCGGAGGCGTCAAGAATACTTGCACCCCCTCTCTGTAGCTATCATAAGACTAAGATAGCCCTACCTTGCAAATAGATAAGCTGCTTTGCTTCTAAGATCAGTACCTAGTACTGCTCTATTAGTGATCATGCTGTCTCTTTGCATTCTTCTATTTCCAGCATGCTATGTGCATCTTAGCGCGGCTGGTTGCCAGAAGCAGTTACCCTTAATGAGGCCTTCTGGCTCTTATCTGGGAACCGAATGAATTCGATCCCAACCTTGTCCTTGGCTTTCCATGGAGTTCCAATATAATGGGAATCCTAGGAAACTATATCCAATGATCTCGGTCATTTGGATTATCCCAGGGCCAAGCCTATGGTAACCAGCCGGGCGAGATGCATGGAGCGTGTTCTCCTTTACTGTTTCATTCTCTATGCATCACACCTTCCTTAAGTTAAAATTAATGATTAATATTAACTTAATTTAAGAGCCATTCCTATGACTCCCCCATACTCATTTTCTCTTTCTTCCACAGGAGGAGCAGATGAAGTGCGATTTCGCCTACTGTGCTGTGAAACGCTCGCAGTTTTACGGACATACGGCGTGCAGGACTCACGCCCCTTGCTCAGACAAGAAAGGGGATTGGAAGTTCTGGAATCCACTGGAATGTACGGTCTGCCAGGCCTACCTAGTTGAGGCCTTCCATAACCCTCCCTCAGCGGAGGTTAGAGACATTGCTCGTGAGAAACGGCGCAAGTGGGTGCGTGGTTTTCAGAGAAATGCTACTGGACCGTACCTGGCCACCGAAGAACTGAGGTCCCTGTTGTTCCCTAAGGCCTCCCCTGACTCAGTGGTTCCAAAGGAAGCAATCCCCACTGTCCAAATTTCAGTGGAACCTGATGTGGTCATGGCTCAGTCCATGCACGAGTGTCGTTTGGATTCCGAGGATGATGAACGGATCTCTGACGTCTCGGAAGACACGGAGAAGACGCTTATGGCTCAAGGAGCCGAAGAGGACGAAGACAAGGTGGAATACACCGAGTCGGAGATTGGAGCTACTCCCTCGTCCATCCCTCCGCCTACTCCTACACCGACGGAATTGTCCCTTCCGTCTACCTCCTCGACCCCGGATCCTTCCTCTTCCACCCAAGAACTGATCCGACTGATTAGAGCTGTCATGGACGACAGACTGAAGGAGAACCAGGAGTCCATCAGGTCTATGATTGGATCCAGAGACACGAAGAAGATCTCGGTCAAGGATCTCCCAGCTTGCTCTCATGCCAACCCGTGGAGGTATGCAGAGCATATGGTTATTGCGACCGGCAGGATCTTTGTTAGTGACAAGATCGGCACGGTCCCGTTGGAAGATGTGGAGTTCTTCCCAAGCTTCGAGGCCTACCCGGACTGTTACGTCCGACTTCGTTCCGAACCTGCCTCGAAGGAGGAGACCGAACCTAAAGAAGAGATAGTGTTCGATCTCGCAAAGGCCCAGGCTATGCTAGCCTCCGCATTTAAGAGCAGGGGCTTTACCTGCTCTAAGCTTCCTGCCTTGAGCAAGAAGCATCCTACCTATGTCGCACCTGACACTGCGATTCTTCCATTTTTGGAAAAGGCCTTAGCTGCATGCCTTAAAGCGGCGGAAGAAGGAAAACCCTGCCCTGCACTGGAGGAGTGCAGACCCTTCTCCATCGTGACACCCCCTGACACTAGGCAATGGAAAGATGTCCAACATACTTTCGTCGTGGGTAGGCTCGATCCTGACGTCGCCGGACGTCAGTTTAATGAAGACCTCCCTAAGCTCAACGATCACCTCCTTCGCCGGGAACAAGACACGAAGGAGAGGCTTGCAGCTTCGCTTTCTCATCAAGTCCAACTTGAAGTAATGGCCTGTGACACAGCAGTACCTGATCACTACATGGTACTGGCCAAATCCCACTTACTCACGGTAATGAAGGACTTGTACCATTTCATAAAGGCTCGTAGAGCCTGTCGTGAATTCGTGTCTGTCGGTGCCACCGTGAAACACGAACCCCGGAGGCTGATTTCCTCCAACATCTGGGGAAAGCACCTGTTTCCTTCTGACCTTGTCAAGGAAATAACTGACAGAGCCGCCACGGAGAATAGGAACCTTCTCCACAAGTGGGGCATGTCCAGAAAAAGGAAAACCTCTCAGGACGATGGACCTCAGCCTAAGAGGAAACCTCAGAAGCCGAAACCCCAGCAACGTCAACAACGACGTCAGTTTCCGGGACCCGCTACCTCCCAAGTGGTTGCCCAACCACAACAGACCTTTCAATTGGTCCCCCAACCGGTGTTGTCACAGTCACCGGTCTTCACCCCTGCCTTTGAGCAGCCATCCACTACCTTTCATGCCAGAGGTAGAGGCTCGTCCAGGGGTGCAAGCAGAGACGCCTCTCGTCGTCCCTCCAGAGGTAGAGGAGGAAAGGGAGCTAGCGGCCGAGGCAACAAGTCCTCGGGACACCAGAAGCAATGAAGTGCTTCCGGTGGGAGGAAGACTCCGCCAATTCCAGGATCGTTGGACCTTCGATCCTTGGGCACACAGCATCATCAAGAACGGTCTAGGCTGGAGTTGGGTGCAACCACCCCCAATCTTCCAGCGGTTCTTTCAACCATCAACCCCCATTCTGGAAGAATATGTTCTAGACCTCTTGAACAAGAAGGTGATAAGGAAGGTAAAGTCCACCAGGTTCCAAGGGAGACTGTTTTGCGTTCCCAAGAAGGACTCAGACAAGCTCAGAGTCATTCTGGACTTATCCCCCCTCAACAAGTTCATAGAGAACAACAAATTCAAGATGCTGACGCTTCAACAAATAAGGACCCTTCTGCCTCAAGGTTCCTACACGGTCTCTATAGACCTGGCGGATGCCTATTGGCACATTCCAATGAACCATCACGCTTCCTCCTACCTAGGATTTCGACTCCAAAGGAAAAGCTACGCCTTCCGGGCCATGCCATTCGGCCTCAATGTGGCCCCTCGGATCTTCACAAAGCTGGCGGATGCCATAGTACAACAGCTCCGCCTAAGAAACGTCCAGGTGATGGCCTACCTCGACGACTGGCTAGTCTGGGCTCCATCGCCCGAAGAGTGTACAAAGTCTTGCGACGAAGTTACCCAGTACCTAGAACACCTGGGATTCAAGATCAACGAGAAGAAATCTCGCCTCTCTCCGGCTCAGAAGTTTCAGTGGTTGGGAATCCACTGGAATCTTCAGTCACACCGCCTTTCCATCCCCCAGAAGAAAAGGAAGGAAATAGCAGGGTCTGTCAAGCGACTACTGAAATCCAAACGCATTTCAAGACGACAGCAGGAACGAGTTCTAGGCTCTCTACAATTCGCCTCAGTGACAAACCCAGTGCTTCGTGCACAGCTAAAGGATGCCGCGGGAGTCTGGAGACGATCGGCATCCATCGCTCGAAGAGACCTCAAGAGACGGCTTCCAAACAGACTTCGACGCCTCCTAAAGCCGTGGTCGGAAGCAATGGCCCTGAAAAGGTCCATTCCTCTCCAACACCCTCCTCCATCACTCAACATCCACACGGATGCCTCACTGGAGGGCTGGGGAGGTCACTCCCACCTGAAACAAGCTCAAGGGACCTGGTCTCCACTATTCAAGACGTTCCACATAAACATCTTGGAGGCCATGGCGGTCCTTCTTACTCTGAAGAAGCTATCCCCGCCGCCCTCGATCCACATCCGTCTAACCCTAGACAACTCGGTGGTAGTTCGTTGTCTCAATCGCCAGGGCTCAAGATCGCCCCAGATAAATCAGGTGCTTCTCCCAATCTTCCGTCTGGCGGAGAAGAAGAAGTGGCACCTGTCTGCAGTTCACCTACAAGGATTCCGCAACGTGACAGCGGATGCTCTATCTCGGACAAACCCGATAGAGTCGGAATGGTCTCTAGACGCAAGATCATTCTCCTTCATCTCCCATCAAGTCCCAGAACTTCAGATAGATCTCTTTGCAACGAGCGACAACAATCAACTTCCTCTGTACGTAGCCCCGTACGAGGACCCCAAAGCAGAAGCGGTGGACGCCATGTCACTGGACTGGAACAGATGGTCGAAGATATACCTGTTCCCTCCCACCAACCTTCTGTTGAAAGTCCTCTCCAAACTGAGAACCTTCAAAGGGACAGCGGCCCTAGTGGCTCCCAAGTGGCCCCGGAGCAACTGGTACCCCCTGGTCCTGGAGCTGCAGCCCAAGCTGATCCCTCTCCCGGGCCCAGTTCTCTCTCAACAAGTACAGAAGTCGACTGTCTTCGCTTCATCATCGAAAATCAAGGACCTTCATCTCATGATTTTCTCTCCCTTGCCGCAAAGAAGAGGTTTGGGATCTCGAAGAAAAGTCTAGACTTCCTAGAGGAATACAAGACCGAATCCACGAGACGGCAATACGAATCATCCTGGAGGAAATGGGTCTCCTTTGTTAAAGCAAAAAATCCTAAAGAAATCGCCATTGATTTCTGTATGTCCTTCTTCATTCACCTTCATGGACAAGGATTAGCAGCCAATACGATTTCAACTTGCAAATCGGCTTTGACTAGACCAATTCTATATGCTTTCCAAATTGATCTGTCCAACGACATCTTTAACAAACTGCCGAAAGCATGTGCTCGCCTACGCCCAGCACCCCCTCCGAAACCGATCTCCTGGTCACTAGACAAGGTGCTCCATTTCGCCTCCAACTTGGACAATGATTCATGCCCCCTCAAGGATCTGACTCAGAAAGTTATATTTTTATTTGCTCTCGCCTCGGGAGCTCGAGTCAGCGAAATAGTGGCATTATCAAGAGAAGAGGGACACATCCTGTTTGCTGATTCAGGAGAAGTGACCCTCTCCCCCGATCCGACGTTTCTCGCCAAAAATGAATTACCCACCAAAAGATGGGGCCCTTGGAGAATATGCCCCCTGAAGGAGGATGTCTCTCTATGTCCAGTAGAGAGTCTCAAGGTCTATCTTCGCAGAACTTCAAACTTTGGTGGAGGCCAACTCTTCAAAGGAGAAACATCGGGCAGCGACCTGTCACTGAAACAATTAAGAGCGAAAATCACCTACTTCATTCGCAGAGCGGATCCGAACAGTACACCCGCTGGTCATGATCCTAGAAAAGTGGCATCTTCTCTGAACTTCTTTCAGAGCATGGACTTCGAGAGCCTTAAGAACTTTACGGGCTGGAAGTCCTCGCGAGTTTTCTTTAAACATTATGCGAAACAAGTGCACAAAATCAAACATTTTGTGGTAGCCGCAGGTAGTGTTATGAAACCTGCACCTAACTCTGCGTAGAACAGTGAGTTACTTGGGACTCTAACTCTTCGGGTGCCTATGTTGACCCTCGAGTGATTCATAGTGATGTCTAAAAACACTTAGTGCTTTTATAACTGTTCTTATCCCAGGTGAAATGTCATAGTGTCACACAAGTGCCGCATGCCTTGAGCATGATGTGTTATTTAAAGACTTGCGTTCCTCGAGAACGAGTACCTACTAATCCTGAAATTCCCTTTCAGATTCAAGAGCAAGCCTTTATTTCTATGTACATTATTATTACTGTAAATGAACTTTACTTTTGCTGTAAATTATTTAATTTCTGCATTGTGAAATAAAATTTCTATTTTATTACTTGTGCGTCTCTTTCAGCTCCTACTTACTATGAAATACATACTGTCATAGTTTTATTTATTCCTCCTTTCTTATGGTCATGAAGAATTTAAGATGTCTATTCCTAAATTATATTCACCTTGTCTCAGTAAGGTTCCTACACGAATACTTACTTCTGATAATCAGGAGATGAACCCTACACACAGTGCCCAACCACCACTGGCCTACTTCAGAATGTTCCTATACAAATATCAAACATTCTGCTTCATCTCTAAGCTCTTAAAAGCTCTTCTGTCAAGATGAATAGCCCTTCAATACCACTTTGACGTCGGCATAGCCCATGGGAACTTCCTACCAATGGGGGGCAGGATACTTCGTTCCTATGGTTCTTACCTAAGATTACTTTGCTATTTTGTCAATGCCTAGGCACTTAACTCTGGGGGAAAATCTACCACGATACATTGATTCTCTGGTACTCTTCCATCAGGACGCCATGGCTTGAGCCCAAAAAACGGATTTTGAGCGAAGCGAAAAATCTATTTTTGGGTGAGATAGCCATGGCGTCCTGATGGACCCTCCCTACTACTTCGTTCAGTTTGTTCCCACCCTACACAATTGTATCATGGTGATGGGCAGCAACTGGCGCCAGGATAAAGACGCGCGTGACGTCATTAGAGCAATGGCGTCCGTTTGTTTACGTCTCGAGTATCAGTAGTAGCCACGAGTGAGATTAGCTGTGGAACGGCTCCCAGCTATTCTCAGCCCTTACACACCGAAGCGTTAACCCTGTTCGGGGTGGAGATAGCTATGTGGCACGACCAGACATGCGTGTCCCCTGTTGTATTACGATGTCTTAAAGGGAAACCTTTGAGATACTCGCTCCAGAAGTTAGAATTCTGTGATAACCTGTGGTTAAATTCTCTGGGAATATCTTAGTAGTCTTATACCCAAGGAAGCTACCAAACAGGAACCTTCCATCAGGACGCCATGGCTATCTCACCCAAAAATAGATTTTTCGCTTCGCTCAAAATCCGTTATATATATATATGTTTATATAAATATATATATATATATATATATATTATATATATATATATATATATATATATATATATATATATATATATATATATATATATATATATATATGTGTGTGTGTGTGTGTGTGTGTGTTTTATATATATATATATATATATATATATATATATATATATATATATATATATATATATATATATATATATATATATATATATATATATATATATATATTTTTGGGCTCAAGCCATGTCGTCCTGATGGAAGTTCCTATAGGGTAGCTTCCTAGGGTATATTACAACTACGGCGATATTCCCAGAGAATTTACCTTAAGGTACCAGAATTCTAACTCCTGGAGCGAGTATCCCTCGTGAAAGGGATATTGCGACATATCAGAGGACGTATTCTAGACACGTCACATGGCAATCTACGACCTGAACAGAGATTCGTCTCGTAGGAGGGAGATTGACGAGATACGAATTCGGGAAAGAAAAAGGGGAGCCGCTCCCAAGGCTTCCCTATCCCCCGATTCGTATGCGTGCCTGGCGCCAATCCTGGCGCCATCTGTATTCCTTTTTGCGTAGCTTAACAACTCGGTGTTTTTTCCTGTTTTTCTCGCAAATCTTGCATTTATTCAGCTTTTCAGGGCTTCTTCGTCTTCGTTGACCTCGGATAAGTTGAGTATAGTGTCTGTTATGTATAAATGTAGGCTCTTGGTAAAATTTTGAGTGATTAATAGGATTAATCTTTGATACAAGAGCCGTAGCCTACCAGAGGTGTCCTGGACACTGTCACTCGCTAGGTATAAATTAGTTAGTCAGAGTGACATTCCTGGTTGTTTTGCTTAATAAATTTTAGCTATTTAGCTTTACATAGGATTTCCTTTCGTGCTTAGTATTATTTGGCGAAGTATTCGCCATTCTGGCCTACGCTAGGCCATGTAGCCTAGTCGTTTGGTCCTAGTACTTAATGCATGATTTTGGTTTTTCCGAATGTAATTAAAATTTTATTGAAGCTTTAGGCTATACTTTATACATTTTAGACTGTGTGGAATATTTCCAAGATTGTATACGTGAGAGTTTCGGTGAATTAGGTAATCGATTCTCTTGGTGCCTAGGCTAATTGCTTATGGAGCCTTAGTATACTTTATTATACTCCCCGGTTGCTTTCTTTTCTTCGGAGAAGGTATGCAATCCCTTTCCCTCTGTTTAAGCCTTGGGCTTATCCCTAAGTGGTTTTTTCCGAATTTATTTTCGATAAAACTATACTAGGGTGTTACTGTACCTTCCTGTTCCAGCAAAGTCTGGTTCAAAGAGGGACAGAACAACAGAGTTTTTAGTCTGAGTCCGTGTTGTCTGGCTTGGGGCAGAGTCTCCCTCGCTGACCTAACACTTACAAAGGGAGCTTAGCTCCCTTAGGTCACTATCGAAGGTTTCTGTAGTTATGATTCCTTCTTGTGTGATCGACCAGACTAAGTCCTGTTGCTGTTCTCGGGGAGGATAAAATCTTCCCTTGGGAGGTAGCAACGCCTTCCTTGATTTGGTGCTCTGGAAGCTGGCAGGTATTATACTACTGTGCTGGCCCTTTCCCTTAGATCTCCCTTAGGCTAAGACAAAGTTCTTGGCTGCGGGGTGATCTGTCACTAAAGCAAGGTTGGCAGGACCCTCTTGTCCCTTCCCCCTCTATCTCCGTAATGGCCTAGCCATTACTGTACTGTACCTTGCCGGCCGGCAGAGCTGGCCGGCAGGGTATTACTGTACTGTATGTCATTCTACTTCTGGACCTAGTATAGGTTGGGATATGGAATTGACTAAGCCCATTGCCGGCCGGCAGAGATGCTGGACGGCAAGGGTCTTATGTTTTCGAGTGCTGCCCGGACCTCTCTTGGTCCCTCATCCATGCCTGCCGCCAGAGCCGGACGGCATTGGTCAAGGAAGCCTGAATTAAGTTTCTCCCCTTCCTTATATGCACTCTTTCGGTTGCCGGGCTTGGGGGGTTGTGTACACTCTTATCCCCGGCATCATTCTATTTTCTTCTAGTGCTGTACCTGTCCCGGCTGCCGGCCTATGAGGCCGGCAGCCGGGCAGGTGTAGTCTTCTGGTTCTTTTGCTCGCCGGCTGGCATCGGTCTTGTACCTTTGCCGGCCGGCTTATGTCAGTCCTTGTCTGCCGGTCACCAAGAGGTGTGGCCGGCAGCTGGGTACTACCTTGTGTAGTTGCTGGCCGGCAATCATTGCCGGCCAACACTGGCTGTTGCTGGCCGGCAGCTGCTGCCGCCGGCACAGGCATTTGAACCAGAGGGCTGCCGCCCTATAGCTGTTAAGTAGTATACTTTAAAGCTAATTGTGGTGTGTGCCGGCCGGCAAAGGCAGGCCGGCACACATCCTCCTATACTGTACTAGTATTCTTCTGTATAGCATATACAGTAAGAAGAAAACTATAGTAAAAGTTTAGGTACAGCACTGTATCTTCTAACACTATTGTGTTTTCTTGCACAGCTCTTTGCTGTTGCCCTCAGACAGGAAGCAGAGTTCTTCCCCGTCTATTATCCAGGATTTTAAATCATTGCCTAGGTGTGAGCTCCACCTGTTTCCTCTGGAAACCTTGCATTGGTTACTCTAGTAGAGATAAACCATTTTGATTTTATTATCTGGAAGGCTGCAACAATGGGTTGTGAGGGAAACACAAGTGTGTGTCTTTCCTTTATGAATTGTTATGCTATACTATGCATATCCAGTGATACATAGTTCACTTGATACTCATGGAAATTTCTTCTCTTTACAGGAGGACCCTCCGAAGTGCGGAAATGTTTTCTGCAATGTCCGCAGCAAGAACCTCTGCGGACATGAGTGTTGTAGGAGACACGCAGCATGCGCTGTCTCCAAGTATGATCTCCAGTATTGGGACCCTCAGGTATGTACTGTATGCACTAACCTGATTACTGAGGCTTTTGATTCCCCTAGAACGGCGGAATCAAGGGATATAGCTAGGGAAAAGCTTCGTACTTGGGTAAGGGGCTTCAAGAAGAACACCTCTGGCCCTTATCTTCCAAGTGAGAAGATGAGGGCGTATCTTTTTCCCCAGGCATCAGCTGAGGCAGTGATTCCCCAGCCTCAAGAGGAGATCCTTCAAGATCAAGTCCAGGTGGACGAGGAAGTCGCAGATGTGATGCAAGACATCCAGTTGTGTGACAGGATGTCTGACCTGGACGAACGTTTGGAAGAAGACCTCCTG
>NC_090728.1:151455228-151475228 GCF_036898095.1 Palaemon carinicauda
AAGATATATAATTTCACTAAAAAGAAAGCGTTCAGAAAAAAAAAAAAAATGGCCTTGGGCCTCATTTCAGAAAATTCTCTGTTGAACTGAAAAGAATTTTCTGACATGATTCATTATATATGACAATTTTTTTGCCATTAATTAATTCAGAGCCATCAACGCAACACCCCTTTGTAGTTCAGTTACAAAGGGTTCAAGCTTTAAGGAGATTATAGACCTGTTGTCACATTTCCGAACTCCCTTTTGTGTATTTTCATGATTTTGAAGGATCTAGTAAATTTGACATTTTTAAGCGGTGGTGCCACACCTCCACGTATATTAACCGACCTTGGATTAGACTGGCCGGTTGAATGGTAAACGTGGCATCGTGCCTAATGAAAGGAAAGTCACAAGCCATTGTAGATGGCATACTGTTTTTTTCAGTATGAGTTACATCATCTACACTTTCATGTCTATGGGGTTCGCTCTATACCCGTGATTTAACTTCTACAGTCTACCGTCATATACAAAAAGACTATTGTTTTCTTGAGGGATGATATTGGTTCTTTTCTTTTTCTAATTTTTCTTGTTTCATATTTATGGACATTTTGACTTTTAGGCTTGGCTGTCATGCCTCTCTCTCTCTCTCTCTCTCTCTCTCTCTCTCTCTCTCTCTCTCTCTCTCTCTCTCTCTCTCTCTCTCGTCAGACTAAACGACCTCTTCAAATAAAGACATTCATGCCCTAAGAAATGGCGGTGTATATTTTATGTTTGAAAAATAAATTACACGCATCAAGTATTTGATTATAACAGTACCTTGTAAACGTACGTGTATCTTAAAAGAATATCTAAAACAATATTTTTTTCTCTATACTTTAACATCTTAAGATTTTAGATTTCAAACAAATTAAAGGAAGAATAATTTTTCTAAAGAAACCTAGTTTTAAATCTTGAAGAATGTGTCATATTTATTACGATACAAAGGCAAATATATCCATATAATAATACACAAACACACACACACACTCACTCACACACACACACACACACACACACATATATATATATATATATATATATATATATATATATATATATATATATATATATATATATATATATATATATATATATATACATATACAAAGAGAGAGAGAGAGAGAGAGAGAGAGAGAGAGAGAGAGAGAGAGAGAGAGAGAGAGAGAGAGAGAGTCCAATAAAATATCAACATCTACCTCTAGTTTGCTCAACATACAGCATGGATAACTGTATACGAAGGCAATTGTGAACTACGTATGCAATAGGTAACCCAAATAAATCTACTTTTCGGATAGAGTTTTCTTTATAATTACAATCTCTTTTAGACACTCAGTACTATAACCATGTTTCACTCCGCGACCCGTCCTGTCTTGACAATTTGTCAACCTAAATTACATTTCTGAAGTGTAATGAGGCCGAGAACGACCTCCCACGAAACGCCAAATTTCCTCCAAACGAGCGACATTGCGACAGAATAACGACAGTCGTAATGACGTAATCCACATTAACACACTAATCATGTTGGGCTGCGACTGTCTGCTAGAACTGACTTTATTGCCGACTCGTAATTGACTGATAAGAATGTCGGCCAGCGTCGCCTTTCCCTGACCTCCAGAGCTAATAAGGCATTCCTTCCTCTTTGGAAGAATTCCTTCCCGAATTAGATCTCAATGAAAGCCCAAGGAGTTCCTATATGGCCTTTTTCTTTTCAATTCGCCAACGAATGCTTATTCTTTGCGTTGTGTAAAGAAACGTTTATTAAATCGTTTTATATCTTATCTAAGAGGGCAATTTTCTTCTCATCTTTTTTTTTCACATTTATTGAGAAACAGAAATATTTTTTATTATCTATCTTGGATTCTGTCCAAATAAGTATTCTTTTCATTTCTTCTTTTCCCATTTCGAAAAACCTGAAGAAAGGAACTCTTCCGCTTTCTTTCGATGCCTTCCCAATACGCATCCCTTTCAATTACACTTTATAAATTAAGGAAAGAAAAAGAAAGAAAAACTGTCTCTCATAAGGAGTCGAGTGAGATTTTCTTTGGTAGCACTGTTGAACTACGTCGCTTTCCAGGAACCGGATAAGGACCCTCAAAGGGTAATAAAATTTCCACCGCGCCAAAGTCTGGCTCTGCCTTTAAAGTATTCAGAAGTCTCACTTGCATCTCATTTTTCATGGAGTTGGAGGGGAGGAAGTTTTCCTCTAAATAGATTATTCTACTTTTTCTTTAATGCCCATTTCCGCACACACACACACACACATACACACACACACACAGTCACCACAGAGACATCCTACATACAAACGTAAAAACATACATATACATGTATACGCACACACACATGAAACAGAATTCTAATAGATTTAACAATTATATCATCATTAATATAAAATAAAAGCGTTTCTTGATTAAATTATACGAGAAATTGATATGCCGGTATTATATACTTTAATTAACGATTTTCTTAAACAATAGGATGTGACGTCATTATCTATCTATCAAATTGCTGACGCTATTATTATGTGAATATATAATAATAAGAATAATGTTTTTCATCATATTTATCATCCAGTCTTGCAACTCGTTAATCATTTATGCCGAAAACAAGAGATAACATTTTCAGTTTCTAATATACTTTATATTGCAAATTATTTTGAACCACTTTTAATAGCAAATTGTAAATTGAGTTTAGAATAGGAAACATATATATATATATATATATATATATATATATATATATATATATATATATATATATATATATATATATATATATATATATATATATATATATATATATATTGTGATAATGATACAGGTATTCAGAAAGGTATCCTCCAATTTGGTTAGATTAGAATGGTGTTCTTTAGGCGTCAAGCCGTGTCATTTCGCATAAAAGCCGTGTTAGCCTTGCAGTTGTGTTGTCACATATGTCGTTTCAAAATACATCGTATATTTCTTTTATAGTTAGTGATTTTATTACCAGCGCAAAATTTATATTTTATTCCAGTCCAAAAACCTATTGATTTCTGAAAATAGCGTCGCCCGTCACCTCCATCACGAGGGCATAAACTTTGAACTGTAGTACCCCGAAACTTCAGGGTCCAAAGCTCACTAAATTTTAAAAGGACCACCGTTGCCACCGCTGCTTCGCCAAATCAAATGTGTTCGTCATTCCTTTAATGCAATTTCTCCATATTTTGTTAGAAGTGCCAGGCCAGGTGGTCGTTTCGGTTCGACGTCGTCGAAGTTTGCACTAACTTAACCATTGCCGACTGCAAAACAATTTCTGGTGGTGGAATTAATTGGAAATAATATAAGTATATGAAGTACTGGCCAGGGGGGGGGGGTGTAGTTATACGTTCATTGCACTTTTATTGCATTGGAAAATGATTAGGTTTTTCGTGCCCCACCTAATATAATAGGAAAGTATTTTTTTTTCTTTTTTTTTAGGAAAGGTGGATAGATAGAAATCATAATCAGAGTTGAGTGAAAAGTATTTTGAGTATAGCGCTTACTTGGCATCATAATGTGTTTCATGACAGGAAACTGAAATATACAAGAAGTAACTATATATGTATGTATATATATATATATATATATATATATATATATATATATATATATATATATATATATATATATATATATATATATATATATGTGTGTGTGTGTGTGTGTGTGTGTGTGTGTCATTATCAGGATCTTTATATCAAGAAAACTGAAATGCTAAATAATAATAATAATAATAATAATAATAATAATAATAATAATAATAATAATAATAATAATAATAATGACAACAACTTTCTAGATATACCTTGTAATGTAAAATTATTGATAGTTACCATTGATAAAAAAAAAGATTATTCATGTTCTTTTTTTTTTCTTTTACCAGCATTTCTTCATCTTCAAATAAGCCCTCTCACTAATCTCTAATTCAACCGGCTTGTTTTGGGTTTTTTACCCTTAGCAGTTTTTCCGCTTTGACTTTAACTTAAATCTATAAATTTTTCTTCAAAATTCCGTCACGTATACTTTTACCCCTTCTCCTTTTCAAAATTATATTTAAAAAAAACTGACTTTTCGTTTGCACAAGACAAAATATGCTCTATCGAACTATTTTTAACACTTTCACTTCCCCAATCATACCAATGACTTTATTGGAGAACAAGTATTACCAAAAATTAAGACTATTTAAAAACCTTTCCATAAGACACTCCATTTTCTGTTACTATAGAAACTCCAATGATACCAAAGACGCCATCTATCAACTACATTTCCATAACATTACCTTATACTGCTACTCATATCATCCAATTAAAGTCAGTTAAATACATCTTCCACACTCTTTAATTTTCTATTCATTTACCAAATACACCAACTACGAAATAAAATTCTGCCATATTCATATTCATAATCACTCATACAACAGTCGAACTAAATTTTTACTCAGGGAAACAATAGATACTGCCCAGTCTTTGTATTACCTGTAAGCGTTTTAGTTGGCCTAGATTACCACTATCTGTACAACCTCTTCTTTCATACACGCACCTTTTATCTGTTTCACATCTGTCGAAACAATCAGCTTTCTTTCCAAAAATAGATAGATATCGTACACTTCCTCTCTTCTGCACACAGCCACGCACATTCGAAAGCAAGGAATTAAAATTCAGTTCTTACTATATTTGTACCTTTTGCATTATTTGTACTGATGTTTACGGGAACAAATTACAGTGGACCTTTGTAACTTCCACACCAAGTATAATGGGAGTTTTTATCGTATAATTCACTAAAAAGGTCATCGTTAATATCTAGATATGGCTTTCTCAAAAAATGCTAGGTATAATTGTAAATAATAAGAATTTATACAATTTTTGTTTTTAAATAAAATACGAAATAATTCTTTGATTGATATACCAGACGTTTCTAGAGAAACAAGTTACCAGAGGTTAAAAAATAAAGACTCTTCGACGCTTTCGTAAGAGTTTACACCTTTTAAACAATCAAGGACACAGAAGATAAATACATTAAAATTGATTTTGACCTTGCAGTAGTTTATTCAGTCAAAATATCGCACGTTCTTGGGATGCTTGCTGCTTGTTTGTAGTGGTGGGAGAGGGGGACGGGGGGTGTAGGGGCTAGGGGGTTTGGGGGGGGGGGGGGGGCGTGTCATCGTTCTAGGTCCCATTCCACTTCTGCGCTGTAATTGGAGATGACAAAATGTCATGGTAAAGAGGAGAGTGGAAAATCCAAATTCTCCGAAATAGATGTCATTTTAACTTTCATTTTAACACTGAAATATTTTACTAAATATAACATTACAAATTTATATATATATATATATATATATATATATATATATATATATATATATATATATATATATATATATATATATATATATATATATATATATATATATATATATATATATATATATATATATACCATACGTAATATACTTCGACACATTATAAATTCTTTAACTACCATAAGATAGAGAATGACGATAAGTATCGATATACTTTTATAGGTTATAAATTCTTAGGAATAAATTCCAAGAGAAAGCAAGATCAGCTGACTCTGCTTGATTGTTTATCTCCAACTTTAACGAGAAACAAACGGAGAGAAACATTAAGAAAGAATAAATGTCGTCTTAAAACCCGGTGGACACACAACTGGAGGGATACCCATGCACGAAAATATATTGTAAAGACTGAATGCACCATAATTATTCTAATAAAATCCAAGCTCCAAAGTTATTTTTATTTTCCAAAAATAAATGTAGATCCTAAAGTCTTTTGTTCGTGCAATTGGTTAAATGTTTCTCTCTTTATGTAAATAGTTAATTCTTCGGTTGCTTTTTTTCGTTTGTATATTAATGCATCTATGAATGCATCTATGTAAATGTATGCGATTATGGTATCACCCCAGATTTTGGAAATAAAGTTATTTGCATAGTTTAAACTCGAATGAATTGTAAAAGATGTAAATAAAACATAATTTCTGGCAGTGGAACTTCCGAAATAAAAAACTTGGTAAATGCTTTTTTTTTCTTTTTTACTTATTTATTTATTTTCTTCTTATTGAACAGGTTGTCATAGGTTTTCATTCTATAGATGATATATAAGTGATGCACGAGTAGTTTAACGTTTTTATTGACCTTAGAATATCTTATATTTTCCATTTATCAATTAAATATAGTTTATTTGCTATTTCCTTTTGATATGAGGCTTGTAGTATTCTGTATTTACAACCAGGGTTATAGCTTGGCTAGCAAGAATGATAATAATAAGAAAATGGGATGGAATATGATTTATTAATATTTTTTATACGTAACATCCCAAACATTGTTCAAAAGCGGTGAATATTCTGGGCCGCCACTGCAAAATATTGACCCGTTTAACACACAAAAATTTGGTGAAATTAAAGTTTATGCAAAGCTTTGCCGTAAGCAGTTTTATCAGGTACTTTGCCAATTTAAGCAGCTTTGGAAATTTCCGATTAATTTAAGACTGCTGACATCGCAGTAATTACGGCCGTCATGCTCAGATAGTCCCGAGGACAAACCGGAGTTTGTAAACGGTCTGTCTTGGTAGTTTTCTTACGGTGTGCTGAAAGGAAATAATAATAATAATAATAATAATAATAATAATAATAATAATAATAATAATAATAATAATAATAATAATAATAATAATAATAATAATAATAATAATAATAATAATCAATGATTACGACTGTCAAAAAAGGGTATATGGTAAATTACTCATCTTGATGTAAACTAGTAAAAAAAAAGATAATTATGTCTTATAAAAGGCCCTATATTCGGAATTAAGCAAATTTATAACAGAGCAGCAAGAACAAAATAAAAAAAGATTTTATACAAAGCAGCAATTTGAAATACAATATATATCAGGCTACCAGTTCAATCATAAGCGTTTATATAACCACAGACGTCTTACATACCATTTGATTTTACATTCAAATACCATCTGGTTTTCGTCTATACACCTGCTCTTCACGTATTATCTAACTTCCTCTCCTAAAATAACGAATAAACGATTATATATTTGATATTATTATTATTATTATTATTATTATTATTATTATTATTATTATTATTATTATTATTATTATTATTATTATTATTATTATTATTACAAAGCTACAACCCTAGTTGGAAAAGTAGGATGTTATAAGCCAAAGGACCCTAACAGGGAAAATAGCCCAGTGAGGAAAGGCAATAGGAAACTACAAGAGAAGTAATAACCATTTAAAATAAAGTATTCTAAGAACAGTAACAACAATAAAATAAACCTTTCCTATATAAACTATAAAAACTTTAAAATAAGCAAGAGGAAGAGAAATAAGATAGAATAGCATGCCCGAGAGTACCCTCAAGCAAGAGAACTCTAATCTAAGACACTGAAAGACCATGGTACAGAGGCTCTGGCACTATCCAAGACTAGAGAACAATGGTTTAATTTTGGAGTATGAAAACAGAATTTACATACATATCAAGCCTATTTAGCAGCCTCTGAATTCCCAGGCATTGGAATTCGAGGTTCCTTCCCCCCTCTGATGTGACATGACATTTTGTGAACCTAAATTACGTCGCAGAAGCGTAATGAGACCGGCAACGACCTCCCACCAAGCGGCAAATTTCCTCCAAACGAGCGACATTGCGACTGAATAATGGCTGCTGTAAGGTCGCAATTATCATCAAAACACTAATCACGACTGTTTGCAAGCCCGAAATTTATTGCAGACTTCTAATTGACTGATGAGAGCATCAACTCCGGCTGCCATTCTCTGACCTCTCGACGCAAATGAGATCCCTGCGAACTGTCGCTCAACCTCAGAACTGTCAATCAAATGCTCACTTGATTGATACTTGGCTCATATGTTTTCATAAAAGAATGATGGAAAAGAGATTGCATAGTTGGATTTGTTCGGGAAATAAGCTTCAAATTTATGTTAAACCCATTAAAAGCTAGTTTTTCTCATTCTCATTTATGTAATGTTGTGGACTAGTTGTAAAGCAGTATTAGACTATCATGTTGAATTAGCCATAATTTATACAGTTCTGAATTTTTTGAAACATGTATTTGTTCTTGTATATTTGGTTAAATCACAAGCATTTATGCATTACAAAATTGATGAATTCAAATTAGCTTTAGATTTATTTGATCATTTTAAATGACCTTACAAAGAGAATAACTTGGTTTAGTTTTCAATTCCTGTACACTATCTTCAGTGTGAATGAAATTTGCACAAAATGTTCATTCAATTTATAAATCTCCTTATGGTCTCAATTATTACTGAAAATAAATCTTATCCAAAATAGATTTATATTTCATACCTGAAAATTTTCTTTTGTTGTAAAAAAAAAAACAGATTATAGTTATAACTAGAAATCTAATGATAATCCCAATAAGAATTATTCATTATTGGAATTATAAAATTCCAGCTCTTCTAGAAGGACACTCCAATATCAAACCATTGTTGTCTAGTCTTGGTTAGTGCCATAGCCTCTGAACAATGGTTTTCCACTGTCTTGGGTTAGAGATCTCTTACTTGACGGTACACACGGTCACACTATTCTATCTTGTTTCTCTTCCTCTCGTTATTTTGAAGATTTTATCCTCTTGTTATTTTCATGTTTTAATAGTTTATATATGAAAGATTTATTTTAATGTTATTATTGTTCTTAAACTTCTTTTGTAGGTTTTCCTTATATCCTTTCCTCAATGGGTTATTTTCCCTGTTGGAACCCCTGGGCTTATAACATCATACTTTTCCAACTAGGGTTATAGCTTAGCAAGTAATAACAATAACAATAATATCACTTTGCTTGGTGAATATTGTACTTCCTTAATGCTATGATACTATTGGATCTCTAGTAAATATTTATAGTAGATTATCAATATGCGTTGATGCTAGCATTATGTTAAAGTTGACATCAATAATTCAGGGGAATCAGTAGCAAACTTTGTACAAATAAACTAATTGAATGGACCGATTTGAATGACAGATTTTGCAAAAGATAATAGTTTTACTTATGTCGCTGACACCTTCGTCAGTGAAGGCATATTATTATTATTATTATTATTATTATTATTATTATTATTATTATTATTATTATTATTATTATTATTATTATTATTCAAGCTACAACCCTAGCTAGAAAAACAGTATGCTATAAGCCGAAGGGGTCCAATAGGGAAAAATATTCCTGCGAGGAAAGGAAACAAGGAAATAAATAAATTCCAAGAGAAGAAATGAATGAATAAAATAAAATGTTTCAAGAACAGTAACAACACTAAAATAGATTTTTCCTTAAAAAAAAAAAGAAAAAGAAAAAAAAAGAAGATAAATTTTGTGCCTGAGTGTACCCTCAAGCGATAGAACTCTAACTCGAGATAGAGGAAGACCATGGTATAGAAGTTATGGCACTACCCTAGACTAGAGAACAATGGTTTGATTTTGGAATATCCTTCTCCTAGAAGAGCTGCTCACCATAGGTGAAGAATACAAAACACTAATGTACAAGAGAAAATAGTGTTTTCAAAACTACAGAAATACACAGCAGTCTCAAGTCATACATGAAAATTAAATAAAACGTTTAAACTTGCAATCAAAGCGGATGGTCATTTAATTTTTGAACGACGTTGAAAATAACATCCTTTATTTCACAAAAACCGTTTCATTAAACACTGACTTGAATTCGCCCAATTAGGTTATTCGTTAAAATTTCGAATATTTAATATCATGGTTATTGAATATTTATTTCTTAATCGTCCGTCATTAAAAGTTACGTTTATTCATCGTTTACGGTAATATAAAAATAGCCTCAAATGAATACAATAATGGGAATATATCGGCTCTATACCTGTTCGACGAAGTCTATTTTAGCGAAATCATTTTGAGTGATTCTCTTTAAGCGATGGTCGTTTTCAGTGGATCTTTTTGAGCGATAAGTAGGTTCAAGCGAAGAGCAGTTTAAGTGCCTCTAAAAACGATGAGATAGTCTTGGTATCTATAGGTAAACCTATAGTGAGCCTTCTAAGTACTTATACATTTACCCATCATAGATATCCTTTCATTAAAGGCTGAACGAGACAAATCAAGTTATAATCAATTTGTATATGAAAAGGAAAAAGCAACTATAAGTTCTATTGTACGGTGATGTGAACCACATAAAGGCAAAAGGACGATTAAAGACTACTTTGAATTACAGAAATAACAATAACTTTACGGAAAAGGTGAGCATTTTCATAGTCGTGATCCAGTGGAAGTTCATATGAAAAAAATAAATTTGTGAAGGCAGCCGAAAAGACACACGATCCACCACGACGCATAGGCTACTTCGAGAAAATTGATATTCCCGGATCATATCACCCCACATTTAGCAGTTTTTATTTATTTATTTATTTATTTATTTTATTTATTTTTTTATTTTTTTTTTTTTTTTACGACAGTGGAGTTGGAGATAAATTGTATCAACGTTTTTTGTACTCTTCTTTATATGGTGAATGATTATGCCTATACTTTTTTAATAACCTTTGTCGAACTCTAGGTATAGCTTGTTTATGTTTATTTTTGCGCTGGAACAGTAGTTTGAAGTTGAATTTCTGTTTATTTAACTAAAAATAGTGATTAATGTTTACATATTTATTAATAACCTTTTTCAAACTCTTGCCAATAATATTAGTTTGAAACTTTTTCGACTAAAATGGATATTATAATACATGTAAATCACCGAATCTGACATTCGCTCTTAATGCATTGCTTTAAATGAACTCAATTGGCTTCGCTGAATATTACTTCATTGAAATTGACTTCTCTCAAACAACAGCCAACAAATATATTATATTGCTTTTTTCTAATGATGTTCAATAATTATTATCATAGAGTTTATTACAACGTGCCATTTCAAACCATCAGAATGGTCATTTGCAAGATCATGGAAGTTAGGACATACTTTAATTCTTAATCTACTCGATATTTTTCTTTAAAAGCATAAGTTTCATTCATTTATAAAAATTCTAAAATTTTGCTATGAAGATTTTCTATAAAAGAATACCAAATTTGTGAATATTTTGGACGTTTGGAGAAGAACTGGTTCTCGATTTAAATCTGATTGATAGATTCCGTTGTATAAGAAGAATATTCGTAAGCCAGGGAACAATCTGTTATATTGAGATGGTAATCTTGATATATATATATATATATATATATATATATATATATATATATATATATATATATATATATATATATATATATATATATATATATATATATATATATATATATATATATATATATATATAATATTAAAATTTTCTTGTTTTATGAGACAGAGATTACATTTTATGTTTTTGTCCATGTTGGGATCCAGATTTGGCCTCTGTGGGAGGAAGTAATTTAGAGGAATCTTGAATAATCAAGGACCTGGAGAAAATTTCATTAAGAGGGAAGCTTTCGAAAAGATTTGGAAGCTCTCCAAGAATTAGTCTAATAACATTTGATGCGATCCGACACGTGGCTGGAATTTGTGGGGGAATGCTCTCCTCCCCTGTTTATGTAACCTTTCTTATCTCGGCGTCTACTAGCGTGGCTAGTGTATATAATAAACAGACGACTTGAGATAAGAAGTTTGCAAAATTTCTACAATTGGTTTTGAAGTGCAAGGCACACTATTACTTTTTAGATTAAAATGGAAAAAAAAAAATCCAGAAAAAGTTATAAGAAAGCATATTTCCGTCTTTAACCACGAGGGAAGTAATAGAACTGCCTCTATGAGGAAGAAATATAATGATCATATGGAAAAACAAAAGCATGGAAAGATCATTCGAAAAATTGATGGTGGAGCAATTGAAGCAGTCACCGAACCTTGCAATTCCAGTTTTTTGAGGGAATGAATTCGAGCTCGAATTATGCCTCATTTGTAATTGATGGCAATACATTGTATGTGTAATTTACGGGAACCAACTGTTTTGCTTAGCACGTCATTATCACATCCGTAAATCTATGTCGTTTTTTAAAAAAGAAAGTATACGATTTTTGGAAAGCTGAAACTACATAAGATAGGGCCAATGAATATCCTTTATGGTATTCGATAAGTTATATGGAATAGGAATCTTTGATATTATTGTTTTACTGCTGTTATATATTTAAAAAGTTTCACAATGAAGAGAAAGCAATGATATTAAGCGCGATTAAGATAACAGAAAATGGTAATAGCAGCTGCTTTAATTTCACTAAAACTTTTGTTTTTTTTTCTTAATTTATGGAATGCAAAACAACCTGAAACACCAAAAAAAATATAATTCTAGTTCACTTTCCTGCAATACACTTGCCATCACTGTTGGAACTTGAGCATACTCATTATTGAAAAATTCAGTAATGCACACAAACATAGCAATTTTCTTATGCTTAGAAATAATACGCGGAATGAACTGGATCCTCGTCAGCCTCTTTATAGACCTCATTTGGGAAAGAAGAAAGTTGGTTGTGAGGAAGAAAAACAAATGAACCTCATTTTAGGATCGTAGTCTGAAACATCCTCTTGGCTATAAGATTGTCTTCTTTTGGAGTTCTGAAGATGTAAATTTTTCCTATAATTATGACTATACATGTGTATATATACATACACACACACACACACACACACACACACACACACACACACACACACACATATATATATATATATATATATATATATATATATATATATATATATATATATATATATATATATATATATATATATATAAAGACACATACACCCTTTCTAAGGTGATACCTTAATACGGTGATAGAGTTTACGTATCGCATCAAACAGCAAAGCTGTACTTGGTTGGTTTGCTGTGAGCGATTAGAAGAAGATCCTACCATCACCAATCCGCACTGACCAGCCTGATGATGAAAACTAGCCAAATTCTAGACATTAATTGACGTATCTGAGGCCTTTATCCTAAGGGTCAACTAGAAACAGCTCAATTTGTGTTTGTTGTATGTGTATATGTATATATGTATATATATATATATATATATATATATATATATATATATATATATATATATATGTGTGTGTGTGTGTGTGTGTGTATATACAGTATATATATTTCATATTTCATTATAAATATCTATCTATATATATATATATATATATATATATATATATATACATATATATATATATATATATATATATATATATATATATATATATATATATATATATATATATATATATATATATATATTATATATTTAATTATAAATATATATATATATATATATATATATATATATATATACATACATATATATATATATATATATATATATATATATATATATATATATATATATATATATATATATACATATGTTATATATTTAATTATAAATATATATATATATATATATATATATATATATATATATATATATATATATATATATATATATATACTAATCCTTATATGAAAATATGTTACAGGTCAAGGTAAATGAACACTATAATCATGAGAATTCCACCAAACCTAACAATTCAGCATGTTGTTGTAGCAAGATTCCATCTTGCTTGCGAGGGTAGTCGCTAGCTTTTGTGCGTTATTTTAAACAAGACGCTCACCTGAGAGTGTTGGCTGTAGACAGTGTATTCACGAACCGTTTGTAATACAGTGAAAAAAAATCTATGTTCTGATGTCTCATTATCTGTTTACATGGGACATATTAGTGTCAGGTGTATAAATACGTGTGTTTGTGTATGCTGTGAGCGAAGTTGTTCTTTGAGCCTGTAAAATGAAAGTTTAAGATGTCTAGCTACACAAGAACTGATATAGCAGACGCCGCTGCTGTGGGAGATGAAAACGAAGGAGCAGTTGGATATAGTGAGGTCGGTGAAGAATATAGACAGGATCTTCGGACAAAGGACTTAGAAAATAGGTTAAATAACCTAGCAGGGTTAATGAACAGATTTTTGGTTGAGCAAGAGGAGGAGCAGCACGCAACCAAAGCATATCTGATGTACATAAACGAAGTCCAAACGCACACAAGTGAAAGTAAACATAGTAGTTCGGACACTGCCAGAACTCCAGGCAAGTGTTAGGCCTTTTTATGATCAGCAGCCAAATGAAGGGTGTCAATCGATCAAAGTGTTTATGAAAGACTTTGAAGTATCCACATATGGGTGGTCGGAAAGAGAAAAAGCTATTCAAGTAATTAGATGATCCAGCAATGGAGGTAATGTGCTGGCCACAAGACAGTTTAAGAAGTTATACTGAAATAAAACGACATTTGATTGAGATATATGCCTTGCGAATTGCGAGAAAGGGAGATATAAAAAAAATTACAAAACCAAATTTCGGGAAGGTGAATCCGTCCTAAGTTCTGCAACTCGCATTTTTAGCAATTTTGATTCGTATGCTACCCGGAGTGCCAATCTCCCAGAAGGTGATAAAAAAGCAATTGTCCGTAAACATATTCGCAGATTAGTGAACTCCTATTTATGTGGTTATTTGTTCGATGACAATTGCTCATTAGCAGACGTAGTGAACGGTTTACAAAAGATTTTAGACAGTTTGCCAGAAGAAAAAAGGGCTGAGAATAACTTGCCCAATTCCGAGAAGTCGACGGCCATGAGAGGCACTCACAAACCCCAAAGCGGGAGAGGGGAGAATGCAGTCAGCAGGTGAGAAGACCCTTCAGATGCAGGCAGTGTGGGGCAGAGGAGCAGCAACGAGTGAAGCGCCCCACCCAAGGATCCCCCCACTGTTACACTTATCAGGCCTACGGCCATCTATCTCGAGAGTGCCCAGCAAAAAACGCCGAGGGCAGGTGGGCTGTGGCACACAACCACCTCCCCTGCCAAACATCCGAGGAAAAGGAAACACAGGAAGGGGAAACGAGGGAGATCGATACACCCTGCAGGACTACGGAGAGGACCAGGGGACTGCGGTGTTGCAGCCGAGGTCATTGGTCCATACCCCATATATCCTAATGGCCGGCAAGGATTGTTAGCGGTTAGGATTGAACTACCAGATAAATCCATTCGAGCGCTGATCGATACAGGAGCCAGTGTTTCATTGATCCAAAAAAGATTCTCCTCAAACCTACTACATTTAGCGGCATCCATCATCCTCGACATGCTAGGAGGAAATAAACTATGCGGAAACCATACAACGATCGTAAACTTTAAGGTGGGATCTGTGAATTCCAGGAATCTAGGCTATTTTAGGAATTGGTTTCATAACCAGTAACCAAATATGCATTTTTTGAGGAAAAGATACAATAACAGTAAAAGCTGGAGGGTACATTTTTGCCGATAGAAAGTCATGAAAGAGTGAGTAATTGTGCGGGCATGGTTACACATTTAAGTAAGGTAACAGCTGTACCTGAGAGAGAAGTGTTGTCTCCCCAGACACTTACGAGCTTACCAGTGACCCCGGTCAGCTTCTTCCGGAAGGAACCAAGGTCGTTGTTAAACCCCATGACAATTGGGCACACACAGCTTTAAAGGGCTTATTATTATTATTATTATTATTATTATTATTATTATTATTATTATTTGCTAAGCTACAACCCTAGTTGGAAAAGCCGGATGCTATAAACCTGGGGCCCCAACAGGGAAAATAGCCCAGTGAGGAAAAGAACAAGGAAAAGTAAAATATTTTAAGAACAGCAACATGTAAATAAATATTTCCTATATAAACTATAAAAACTTTAACAAAACAAGAGAAAGAGAAACCAGAATAGTGTGCATGAGTGTACCGTCAAGCAAGAGAACTCTAACCCAAGACAGTGGAAAACCATGGTACAGAGACCATGGCACTACACAACACTAGAGAACAATGATTTGATTTTGGAGTGTCCTTCTCCTAGAAGAGCTGCTTACCATATCTAAAGAGTCTCTTCTACCCTTACCAAGAGGAAAGTTAACCCCTTGAGTGAAGAAGAATTGTTTGGTAATCTCAGTGTTGTCAGGTGTATGAGGACAAAGAATAATCTGTAAAGAATATACCAGACTATTCGGTGTATGTGTAGGTAAAGGGAAAATAAACCTAAACCAAAGAGAAGGATCCAATGTAGTACTGTCTGGCCAGTCAAAAGGACCTCATAACTCACTAGTGGCAGTATCTCAACGGATGGCTGGTACCCAGGACAACTTACTACCCTTACCGGAAATAAAAATGAAGAGAGCTGATATAACGATAGTTAATCTGTCAAATAAAAGAGTTGTGTTAGGAAGTAATTCTGTGTGAAAATGCTAATAATGGGATCTTGGAAGCCACAACTCCAGCCTGCACAGACGAACGCACTCAGAATTTGATTAAGCAATCGCGAAAACTATGTCCGTCAGAATATAAACCTGTAGTTAGTGAGATTGTTAATAATTATTCCAATGTTATAGCAATTGGAGATGAGTCACCCGGGAGGATTGATTGATTTCCCTTTAGCACTGAAACTGGGCAGGCGGAGCTGATCAGGTCAAGGCCTTATAAGGAACCCATTCATTTTCTGGGAGAGATAGAAAAGGAAATTAGTAAATTAAGGGAACAAGGGATAATCGAGGAGAGCGAATCTCCCTGTGCTTCTCTGATTATGGCTGTTAGGAAAAAGGATGGCTCGGTAAGATGGTGTTGATTATAGGAAGTTGAATGCAGTCACTAAGGATAATGCATTTCCATTGTCCTCGATTGAAGAATTACTTGAGAAGGTGTGGGATAGTGACTATTGATTTGAAGTCCGGATACTATCAAATACCCATTCAGGAAGACAGTAAATGTAAAACGGCATCTATAGCTAATGATCACCTATTTCAGTTTAATTTTCTTTCCTTTGGTGCAAAAACGCTCCAAGTCATTTCTCTAGAGTAATGATGCCGGTTTTGTCTCCCTTAATTGACATAATGTTCTTGTTTGTTTAGACGATATCATAATTACAAGGAAAACGGCCGAAGAACATAATAATATTTGTCAAGTTTTAGAAGCATTTGCGACATAATGGTATAAAAATAAATTTGTCAAAGTGCAAATTTTTCTGTAAACATGTCGAATTTTTAGGTCACATAATAACCCCAGAAGGTATCCAACCCTGCCTCAGTAAAGTAAAAGCTATTAGAGATTTCCGCAGGCCACGTATCCCTAAGGAAGTAGCTGGGTTCCTTGGGCTCGCTGGGTATTACAGTACCGTAAATTCATAGGAGGTTTTGGAGAGATAGCCAGACCCTTAGATGCTTTAAAGAAACAAATAGTAGTAAATAGGCAAGTGGAGGAAAAAATGGTCTTTAATCATTTGAAAGCTGCCTTAACTAGCAATGACTTACTCGCATACCCTAGATCTGATCGCCCGTTTTTAGTGACAACAGATGCGACTTGTTTTTTGAAGATATGACATAGATAAACGAGATGGATTGAGAGATTGCTAGAGTTTAACATAAAGGGTTTTATCCACAAATAAGGTAAAGCTAACAAGGTAGCTGATGCCCTATCTAGAGGAAACAGTAATAGGAGTAACCACTAGGGCACAAAAGAGGAACGAAGAACGTAACCAAAATATTGAAGACCCCACCCAAATAGATAAAATAGAGAACGAGATGTGAATTCACCAAAGGAGCGATCAGAAAACGGGATCGGAGAGAGAGAGAGAGAGAGAGAGAGAGAGAGAGAGAGAGAGAGAGAGAGAGAGAGAGAGAAATGGGAGCATTGAAGGTGAATATATGTGGGTGGCCGAGGACATGACCAAGGGTGTCCAGAATGAATGCCCTGATGATGCAGGTGTGATTGACTTGGGAAGTTGGGACATAAAAGAAGTCGGAGAGGGACAGAAAATAAGGAATGGATAGAGAGAGTGCGAGCGGTGATATAAGGAGAATTGGAGAGTTATCCATCATTTCCGAATGTGACTCGTGAGAATTTCTTTTTTTTTTTTTTTTACACAAAATGACATCTTATATTTTGCTTACGAGAAAAGGGGAGGAAAATTTTGTGCTCCTGATTTTTTTTTTTTATAGAAAATGGTATTTTATATTGTGCTTACGAGAAAAGGAGAGGGGAATTTTGTGCACGAGTAGTTCTTCCTCCCTCTTTGATTAATCGAGCCATCCACATTGTACATGCAAGTCCGTATGCAGAGCATTTAGGGATTGATAGAACATTAAGGAGAGCACGTGACCCCTTCTTTTGGTTAGGAATGAAAAAAATCTGTAGAAAATTATATAAAAAGTTGTCCTTTTTGTAACTGTTTCACAGAAGATAAAAACACTGTACCAGAAGCCAGAAAGTGGCCTGTGATTCCTATTAAATTTTATAGGGTGCGTATGGATGTGGTAGGGCCTTTTCCTACTGGTTTAACACAAAACATATATATATATATATATATATATATATATATATATATATATATATATATATATATATATATATATATATATACATACATATATATATATATATATATATATATATATATATATATATATATATATATATATATATATATATATATATATATATATATATATATATATATATATATATGTATTTGTGGATCATTTTACTCGGTACACTCATATATATGCAATGTTGGATAAATCAGCAAGTTCATTAGCCCAGGCGCTGTACTCTTTAATTACTAGGCTTGGTTGCACGAAAATTTGGATAAGTGATAATGGCCTCGAGTTTATAAATTAGGTGGTGAAATCGGTCGCAAAATTGATGAAAATTGAACACTTTTCAGTGACTGCATATAGGACTTCAGCTAATGGCTTAGTGGAATCGGATAATAGGGAAGTAGTGCGAATTTTACATTAATTAGTGGCTGATGACCCCCTTCATTTGGCAGGCCATGCTTCCTACAGCCGAGCTAGCTTTGAACATTGCATATAATGCTTCTCTCAGGGACACGCCTTTTTTAGTGTATGGACAGGATCCTGTGTTACCATATACGGTCCTGATTAATTCGTAACAGTTGCCAAATTATTTAACTGAGCAATTTCGTATATATTTACTAAATCTATTGAAGAGAATAATGAACACCACTGAAAGGTTTTTGAAAAGAGGTAATGAAAAACACAGCTCTAAGTATGATGGTTGGTTCAAAACCGCACCGGTTGAAGTATTTGTAGGCGATCGTGTGTATTTGAAACGATTACAACCTAGGAAGCACAAACTAGAGCCAGCATATTTGGGTCCGTACTGAATAAATATGGTTAAATCTAATACTGTAGTGATACAGAGCATTATTAACGGCGCAGTGTCTGAACATCATCCGGCACACATACATGTGGTGCCTGAAGAGGTTGTTTTCAAAAGTGTCAATTAGAGTGTTCCTCCTTACCCCTGCATATGTGGCATTCTTCGAGTTGATGAGTAGAAATTTTTTCCATTGCTGTTGTTGTTGTTTGAACAGAAGTCATTTCTCTTTTTGACGTGTTTTAAATAAACTTGATGGTAGCAATCAGTTATTATGTTGATGCTTAATGTACAATTAAGGTATTGTGGTAATTTTGCTGGCAATATGTATGACATACTGCTGAGTGAACCTAAAAGCAATCAGAGGTTAAATAGGTCAAGTGATATTCATGTATTTATATGATTCCTGGTTGCTGGGGTCTGGACGGTTCCCGATGGGCAAGTGGCTGCGGGATTAAAGTTCAACCTTGAGGAAAGGCAGTGTTAGACAATGTGTAGATGTAAATACCTTATACTTAAAGTTATAAGAGAAGGCTGGGAAGACGAATGATTTTCTCGAGATAATTGCTAGTGGGCACCGGTTGATAGTTGCAAGTACAAGTGTAGTAGTGATTTAAAAAAAAAAATGGCTAGTGATTTGTGTTGCGAAATTATGAGGTAAATCCAGACAAGTAAAATCGAAGGATGAAGGAAAATCCATTCCTACCCCTGTTCCTCCCAAAAGGCCCGTATTGCCCGGAACCAGAGGGAGGTTATTAATGAG
>NC_090728.1:151477728-151480228 GCF_036898095.1 Palaemon carinicauda
TTGTGAAAAATTACACACACATATGAAAAGAAAGTAAATAAGTTTTTTCCTACCACGCAGATGCCTTTCCTTGATTACTCGAGCGGGGCATTTTAGAGACATATTGGCTCAGGATTCAGGTACGTCAGCAAAAAATGACTGCGGACTCTTTGGAGATTATTTGGATATTTATCGCTTCCATCAATCTTTTCTAGGTCCTTTCCGGTCGCCGTAACTCTCCTGCGGTATATCGAAGAACTTTCCAAAGTTCCTATATTTCTTCTTAATGTTTCTTTCGGTTTGTTTCTCGAAAAGAGATATTCATAGATAAGCTCTCGTGCAGTTTGTCTCTCGAGTTCTTGCGCGATCTTTTCCATTTCTTGCTTTCCTTTATGTGCTTCGGCAGTTATGTATTAGTCTTGGCTATTCCTGAAAAAAGTAATAAAACTTTGTTAAAAGTACTTTTCATTTAAAACAAGGATTTTTTTTTTTAATTTAATCTATATTAATAATTAAGTCTGGGTGTTTGAAAATTTAGCCAAAGAAGTGCAAAAGTTTAGTAAGTAGGCTTATACCACTGATCCGCTTTGTTTTATATATAAACTTAAAGTTTCAGAAAACTTGTATATTTGAAGAATATATTCATGCTAGTGACACTAAAAAAGACAAGTGCTACATAAGATCTATTATTCTCTCATTAAAAAAGTTGTTTTGATCACCCTGTTTTTTATATATACTCTGCTGTTTAATCTGTTGTTGTTCTTAACTTGTTATTTGCAGTAATTAAGCTTACCTCACAAATCCATCATTCCAAATGATAAAATAATCAAATATTTTATATCATTTACTTGCTTTTTGAATTTTCATGTTTTCAGAACGATAGCTTATTATCATGCAACTAATTTTAAAAAGATAAACTCTTATTATACTCCTTTGAGTCCGCTGACGATGTTGTTTTGAGTCCAATGTATTTTCAACAATTAAAGAAAAATTTTTTTTTTTGGCTTAAATTCAGAGAGATTTGTCAATTTATAAGCGTGAAGTGTTTTCGAAAATATTGGGAAAGTAATTAACAAGCTCTAGCGCACTTTAAAGTGTTCTAACATTTTATAGCTATGTTTATGTTTTACAAGATCCACTTCAGAAGGGAAATGCTCTTGCGGTCTTGTTTGATGTCATTTCACAAGATCCTCTTCGTTTTATTTTGTAATTTTAGAAAATGTATTTCGTATGAATTTATGTGGTGCATGTTTTTCATGTTTTCCAAAGTTTAAAAACTCGCCATGTTTTTGGAATTTCATAATCCATTAATCTTTCTTATAAAATCATTGTCTGCTAACACGAGACAAGGCAAACCTGGGTACGTTCATACAATAATTAAAAAATATTAATAACAATGATATTTTAATAATTTTTATAATGATAATAATACTAATTTTAATAAACATTGTTTTTAAGTTACAGAGCCGATGGAATGGACAACTAACTATATTTTTCTCCCTCAACAACGAATAATAAAATAAGATGGTGAAGGAATTAAGTTTTCTAATTGCTGTGTATAATAGATTTTTTTGGGCTAATATCCATATGTCTGAATTCCAAACCGTGATATGTTTCAATTTGAAAAATAAAAAAATAAGCATTCCAAAAGGAAAGAAGTAAAAAGATAATTCGGTAAGTTAGGAGTTCAAGGAGATGAATAGTTGCTCGACAGACAGCGTTATTCTTGAATCACCCAATAGAATAATTCTTAAATCATCAATAGATTTAGTCAGGAAAAACCATTAGATTAATTCTTGAATTATCAATAGACTGAGTCATGAATCACCAGTAGACTAATTCCTGAATCATCAATAGACTAAGTCATGAATCATCATTAGACTAATTCCTGAATAAAAAATAGATTAATCCGTGAATCCCCAATATACTGATTCATGATATAACCAAAAAAGTAATTCGTGAATCACCAATTACTTTGGAGTAAATAAGGAAAAATGTGACCTAACAGGTATTGCGTATCAACTTACTGGGAGCAAGAATTCTCCTTATGAAAGAACAGTGGCTGAAAGAAAACTCATAAAGAGAGAGAGAGAGAGAGAGAGAGAGAGAGAGAGAGAGAGAGAGAGAGAGAGAGAGAGAGAGAGAAAACTTGTGTTATATTGAGTTGTATGTTGAACATCAAAGAAGCTGTTAGACTTATATGAAAAATACAATGCCTGGATACAAATGCCATTAGAGGGTGAAACTGTACGTGCATGTGTTGTTAGCATAATCCATTAAATATGTACCCGGAAACAATACGGCTGTAGTGTGTTGGTGCATCCGTACATTGTATCATTATGTGAAATAGCTACAGTTTCATTATTTGTGTATATATTCAGTAATTAATATATAATTCTTGAAATGTTCTACTACCTCATTAAACCTCTCACTATTTCAAAACTTGCGTTGGACTCCATTAAAAGATAAATATGGCAATATCATGAGTCTCCTGACGTCTTCCTCCAGAAGAAACTTCTAG
>NC_090728.1:151485228-151492728 GCF_036898095.1 Palaemon carinicauda
TAGTTGAAAAGAGAGAGAGAGAGAGAGAGAGAGAGAGAGAGAGAGAGAGAGAGAGAGAGAGAGAGAGAGAGAGACCCTTGCTTCGGATCATTGTATCTCTCTAGAGAAGTTTCCCAATTAAAGTCAAGAGATGAAATAGCAAAGTATATGAATTCAACAGAGATCAGAGTAGTTACGGAATCTTGTAAAGATATATATATATATATATATATAT
This sequence comes from Palaemon carinicauda, assembly GCF_036898095.1. Taxonomy (NCBI): domain Eukaryota; kingdom Metazoa; phylum Arthropoda; class Malacostraca; order Decapoda; family Palaemonidae; genus Palaemon; species Palaemon carinicauda. Next base: position 151,485,443 of record NC_090728.1, read on the forward strand.
ATATATATATATATATATAATATATATATATATATATATATATATATATTTATATATATATATATATATATATATATATATATATATATATATATATATACATACATACATACATATATATATATATATATATATATATATATATATATATATATATATATATATATATATATATATATATATATAATATGTAGAGTTATAAGGATTTACAACGATTTTGAATATCTCAAAGACTTTTTAGTCCATCCGTGGAGACTTCATTTGCTCTTTGGTAGAGCGATTTAGTTTAAGGACTTAGAGAGTTATTATGATCTTGTCTAACTTATTCTTGAACTTGTTTACCATGTTAATGTTTACTACATCCACTGGAAGGCTATTCCTTGTATTTGCTATTTTGTGTGTTAAGAAAGAGATTGTTGTATTCTACATTTGTTATTCCTTTAGGAATTTTTAATGCCTCTATTAACTGTCCCCTTAGTCATCGAGTTTGTAGATCAAATAAGTTCAAACATTCCATTCGCCGTCTATATCAAAATTGCCTTAGTGTTGGGACAAGTTTGGTGACCCTAGCTTGTACTACCTCCAGTCTATCTATATTTTGAATACTTGGAACCCAGAATTGGACTCCGTATTCTAGATAAGGGTCTCTTTTTTTTAGAATGATTTACTGTTAATTTGTTCTCTTCAGTTATTTATCTCTTTATTTCCTTTCCTCACTGGGCTATTTTTCCCCATTGGAGCCCCTGGGCTTATAGCATCTTGCTTTTCCAATTAGGGTTGTAGCTTGGATAGTAATAATAACAATAATAATAATAATGTGTACAGCTGTAGTACAGTGCCTTTGTTTCGGTATTTGAATTGTGCTTTCTTTTCAGCTTTTATGCTCTGTTCGGTGATTTTGAAACCCTTGCTGATAATAATACCGATATCTCCCTCCTGGTCCACACTTTCTATTTCATTACTCAGCAGTGAGTAATCTGATTGTGGGCTAATGTAACCTATGTGCATGACTTTACATTTCCCACATTTGAAAGGCATTTGCCATTTTCTGGACCATTCTGCTAGCTTCATTTCTACGTCTTCTGAGTTCGCAGCATTTATGCCTAGTTTAGTATCGTCAGCAAATTGTTTTATTCTACTAGTTAATATTAAATCTATGTCGTTAATATAGATCAGAAATAGCAATGGTGCAAAGTCAGATCCTTGGGGTATTCCACTTGTAACAGCTGCCCACTCTGAAGCTTCGCCATTGATTACAATTCTCTGTTGTCTGTTTGTTAGCCAATCTTGCATCCATTCAGATGGCTCATCAATGATGACTAGTGCTCTAATTTTGACCATTGATTTTTCATGCAGAACTTTGCAAAAGCTTTTGAAAGAGTACGTATATGATGTCTATTGCCGGGCTTTTGCTATAAATGCTAAATATGTTGTAGAGAAATTCCAAATGATTTGTCCCACATGATCTCTTTTGTCTAAAAACATGTTGTCTGTCTATCAGAAGATTGTTTTTCTCTATATGTTTTACTATTGAATCTACTATAATTGATAGTTTTTTTTTGAAAGGCACTAAATTTGAACACACAGGTCTGCCGTTGACAGGGTTTTCTATTGGCCTTTCTCGTGATGCCTTTCTTTCGTTGGCTGAATTTGGGAAAATTTTGTAAAAGTGTGGGGTTATCTCTTCTAGTTCTATCATCTCTCTTGGATGAATATCATATGGAGCTGGTGCTTTAGACTTACTGAGTCCTTTAATTTTCTTTTTGAAATAATCCACTGTAAAAGTGATTCTATTTAATGGTTGTGTTTCGGGGAGGGTCGTTGATTCTTCCCTAGTGAATAATGTTGTGAAATATGCCTTCATCAGTTCAGCTTTTTCCAAAACATTTGTTATACGATTACCCTCCGAGTCTGTAAATGGGTTAATATTGTTTTTGATTGGTTTGCTACTCTTTACATATACAAAATATTCTTATGGAATTTTTCACTAGCTGAAGTCACTCTTTTCTCTTAATTGATCTTGATCTTTCTAACTAGTTTATCAACTTTTCAGATTAACGTCTTGTGCTCAGAAATTTCATAATGGAAGGCTGTGAACCCATTGATTTAGCTTTCTTGTCTTTACCTCTTATTGCATTAGCTATTTGGTAGATTTTTTCTATGCGGTATACCTTTAGCCCTTTTTTATTTATATATTTCTACAAAGAAGTCCATTGTGTATCGATGTTCGTGTTTCCTCGTATTTCAAATTCTTGGTGTATTCCTTCAGTTTTATCCAGTTACTACGTCTGTAGTCTAGCTTTTTTATAATTTTCCTTTCTTTTAGATGAGGAATATTTAGCTGAAACTCAACTATTCTGTGGTCACTTTTGCCAATATTTTCGCCAACTGGAATACTGGATATAAAATTTTCTTCTGTTGTTACCACAATATCTAGTATGTTGTATCCCCTGGTTGGTTTATCAACCCACTGATGGAGGAATTTATTGTTGACAAATGGACCTCTGTGTTTGATCTAAAATTTATAGTGTCCTATTTTACTGGGTCACTGAAGTCTCCCATTAGGACAGCTAGTTTATTATTGATTTGTTGTCCACGGTGACTATACAGCTCTCCATCATATTCTTGCGTTTGATGTGGTGGTCTGTATATTACTAGTATGGGCATGTTTTTTTCCTATGATGTTGATATTTCCACCTGTCACTTCACATCCAGTTTCTAATTTAGTATAACCCTCCACCTATTTTGGTAAGGCAATACTTCTTGAAAAATTTGAAACCTGGGATTCCGTATTCTCCGATAAAATCCTTTGTTTTTTCTTCTTGAATCCAGGTCTCGGTAATTCCCATGACATCTAGTTCCTCACTAGCTATCATTGCCCTGAATTTTCCATTTGTTTCTAACTGATTGAGCATTGAATTGTGCCACTCAGAGGAAGTTATCTTTTTTCTCTCTCTCTTTCTCGGTGGATTTGCTAGTTTCCTTGATTTACTAGAGAGAGAGAGAGAGAGAGAGAGAGAGAGAGAGAGAGAGAGAGAGAGAGAGAGAGTGTGTGTGTGTGTGTGTGTGTAAGGCGTGTATAAGAATTAAAGAAAATCCACCTTTTGCATCATTTATAAATATTTCTAATTTCTGTAGAGTTTTTGATTTTCTTAACCTTTTATTGCCGAAGGAAAATGATAAATGTTACAAGGTTTAAAGTCCGCTCATGAATGGCAGAGGCAAGGGACAGTGAAATTGCCCTATCAAACAGGGCGATGCCATAGAGACTGACCATATTACATATTATTAGCACCCAAACTCCCTCTCCACCAAATATAGGATAAAGGAGGGCCAGGCAATGGGTTCTGTTGACTCAGCAAATAGAACTGTAGGCTCCCCCCAAGCCCCGCATCCTTAGTTCACAAGGATGGTGAGGTTGCAGCAACTAACGGAACTAACGAGTCTGAGCAGGACCCAAGCCCCAGTCTGGCAATTGCCAGGCAAGGACGCTACCAACAGGCCACCACAACTCTAACATTCTTAGGCAGAATGTTCCAGCATTTGAAAGCAGTTTTCCCCTACCAAGAGCATTTTTTCCTTTCCACGATGAATCGAGGAGAAACTAACCCCTCTTTCATCTGTCTCCAAAAACCAAACATCTGAATTCTCCTGCAATTCTATTTTCCCCCAAATTTTGGCCTTGTTTTTCCAAAGTATTACATTTTCTCAACTTTAACTTCACTGGAATATCTTACAAGTTCAGATTAATGTTTTTAATCTTCATGAATTATTACCTTTGTCCAAACATATGCACATACCTACATACAGTAGATAAAGAAATGCCTTATCTTTAAACTGACTTGTAGTTGATATTTTCTCCTATCCCACACTAAGAAATTTGCATTCGAGGAAGCATGAATTATACGTTAACGTTCTGTGATTTGACAAGGAAAGGAACACAGCATCTGCGAAAGTTATAATTCAGCTAACGAATGCAGCACATGGGTTGGATGTGGGGAGAAGACACAACGAAGAAGATGCATAATAATTTTCCTCTCGACCTGGAAGTTATTGAGTTATTTTCCAGTCTGCAATCTTGATTAGATATTGTGGTTTTATATATTTTTTGCGCTGAAAATGTTTTAAATTTCTAGAAGTTATATTAAGCAAAAGTTACTTCTTTACTAGAGTATATTCCATGCTGTTGCAAATAAACCTATATTAAACTGTTTAACACTTTTGGAAAATAATTACTAGCAACGATCGGTAATAATAATAATAATAATAATAATAATAATAATAATAATAATAATAATAATAATAATAATAATAATAATAATAATAGAGCACAATGTGAGAGAGAGAGAGAGAGAGAGAGAGAGAGAGAGAGAGAGAGAGAGAGAGAGAAAGAGAGAGAGAGAGAGAGAGAGAGAGAGAGAGAGAGAGAGAGAGAGAGAGATACGTGGCTGCTTATGCTGCACGAAAGTATGAAATGTAAAAATTAGCAACATGTTTTGAAAAGACTGTTTCAAAATCCATTTGAGTTAGACAGAGATTTATAGTAGGCTCAGACATTTTTCGATTAAGGTCATCCATTGATAATCAACATCCAGCCTCTGATTACACAAAACAACCTATCGCAGCAATTGCACAAAATTATTTATGGTGATAAAAGGCAAAACAGATAGAAGGGATTTCCTTAATAGAAGCATGATAAGTCCATTGATATTAACATTGTTAGCTTAAATTGGGGAAACTTAGTTTAAAAGCCACGTTATTATCAAGGATCACTATCTTTCTATCGCTTACATCTTTTACGTTAAGATCTTGGGTGAAATAAACTATGGAATTGTATTTTCAAATCAAGAACATACTTATGGAGGCACATAGTTATTATTTCCTGCCATGGCTCAAAACATCATAAGATTCTTATTATTGTAGCTCAGTCTATTGTTTCGTTTGGTTGGAAAGGCTTCCTAAAATCAGATGTAATTCGTAAGACTTGGGAAACATATCAGACAGACTGAAATCAGGTGCTATCTCAGAACTTCTGATAGAGCCTCCAACTTAGTTTCTCTCAACATCAGGGCAAACACAACTTGTAGACCACAGAGAGAGAGAGAGAGAGAGAGGAGAGAGAGGAGAGAGAGAGAGAGAGAGAGAGAGAGAGAGAGAGAGAGAGAGAGAGAGAGAAGAGAATGTAATATTATACAGAATTCTGCATAAATATCATGGGCGTAGGAGGGGCTGTGGGTCCTTCAACTTTTTGCCGATTATCTACTTCTCTATCTTTTCCTTGAGGAAAGGTTGAACTATATTAAACTGCATAAATTTAGTAACTCAGAAAATACTAAAAAATACTTGATTGCTAAAATCTAGCAACTCATTTTTAACAATAATAATCATTCAAGAGCAATTTCTCTAATAAAAGGATTTTGTTAACATGTCATGTACTTCCATGTCTCAGTAAGGAATTATTCAGTTTGTACACCATACTGTATATATATATATATATATATATATATATATATATATAATATATATATATATATATATATATATATATATATATATATACATAAATATATATATATATATATAAATATATATAATATATATATATATATATATATATATATATATATATATATACATATATATATATATATATATATATATATATATATATATATAATATTATAAATAGTATATATATACTTTATGTGTAAATAGTATATATATATATATATATATATATATATATATATATATTTATATATATATATATATATATGTGTGTGTGTGTGTGTGTGTGTGTGTATGTATGCATACATATATATATATATATATATATATATATATATATATATACATATATATATATATATATATATATATATATATATATATATATATATATATATATATATATATATATATATATATATATATATATATATATATATGTGTGTGTGTGTGTGTGGTGTGTGTGTGTGGTGTGTGTGCATATGTGAGTAGATTTTCTTAGCTCGTGAATCCATTGTCTTCTCTTTCTTCCACTACTTAGTTTGCAGTCTCTAGTAACCAATTCTGTTACTTTTTTAGTCCATATATTATCTAATCATTTTCATTATAAGTCCTGCACAAGTCCATTTTTTTTTCTTATATGTTGTAAGAATATCTTCTACTTAGTTTGCTCTCGTATCCATGTTGCTTTTCTCTCTCTCTCTCTCTCTCTCTCTCTCTCTCTCTCTCTCTCTCTCTCTCTCCTCTCTCTCTCTCTCTGAGCTCTTAGTGTTAATCTATCATCACGCTTTCCATAAATTTTTGAGTTGTAACTACCTTAGAATCTAAGAATTTAGTAAGGCTCCAAGTTTCTGATAATACTGGTAGGACCATTTCAATAAATACTTTTCTCTTTAGAGGAAGTGGCATTTTACTCTTCATAATCTCGTTTTGTTTATAAAGACTCTTTATCCCATGCTTTTCTGGTGATACATCTGTGTCCTAGGTATGTATATTCATTAACATCTCTAGAGGTTCGTTTTACTATTATTTGTCTCTCTGAATTTTCAATGAACATTATATTAGTTTTACTCATATTCATTTTCAGTTCTCCATTTCTGCTTCATCTTCTATCATCTATCATCTATCATCTTTCGTATTTCCATCCATGACTCACTAAACAGAATTACTGTGTGTCATTTTGAAATCTCAAATTTTAGGTATTCCCCATTAATGTTAATTCCTCTATTTCCCCTATCTTATATTTTTAAAATCTTCTACTGACCAGGTTGTGCATAATTTAGAAGAGATGGGGTCTCCCTTTGCAACTTTTTTCTCAATCGGGATTTTCTCACTATCTTTATGTAATTTTAGGATTGCTGTACTTCCCGTATGGATATTTTACAGTGTACTACTATAAGTATCACCTTTTTCTCCTCTTTGAAGGCCTTTCATTACTGCTAAAGTGTTGACCGAATCAAAAACTTTATCATAGTCTTTAATTGCCATAAATATTGGTTTCTCATTCTCAGGTGATTTTTCCATTAGCTGGGTAGTTTCATGCATATGGTCAGTTGTTCAATATCCACTTCAAAATCTGCCTGCTCTTTTGATTGACTAAAGTTTCACTTTCTTTTTATTTTGCCTAATATGAAATTTGTAAATATTTCATACATTATTGGGAGTAAACTTAGTAGGCGTTAATTTTTCAGGTATTGTATGTCTCTCTATTTTTTGTGACAAACTACAATGATGAATGATTTCCAAGCTGAAGGTATGGAGCAGTCTTGCAAACATTT
>NC_090728.1:151497728-151505228 GCF_036898095.1 Palaemon carinicauda
AGCTGTTACAAAATTATGAATTTGGGGGTTTCTCGGTTTGAAAAAACTTCCCTCACTAAATCATCATATTCTGTTTCAAAAGATTAATGACTAGGAATTCCTATTAATTTTTTGTGCTAATAGACGTGATCTTCTCCTTTCACAGTTTTTGTTGAAAAATAAAATGAGCAGGAATCTGAAGATAATTTTTCATTGTATATTCCTCGAAAGCTGGCGAATAAAGATGGTTTTTATAGCATTATTATTATTATTATTATTATTATTATTATTATTATTATTATTATTATTATTATTATTATTATTATTATTATTATTATTATAAAATGAATAAAATACAAGTGAAATAATGAACAATTAAATAAAATATACTGGGAATGGTAACAACACTAAAATAGATCTTTCATATATAAACTGAAAAAACTTTTGAAAAATTAAGAAGAGAAATAGGATTGAGTTGTGTGGCCGAGTGTACCCTCAGGCAAGATAACTCTAACCCAAGACAGTGTATATACCGTGGTAGGCGAAATATCTCAGCAATCTATGTTTGCCAACGGTTACATAAGTGGATGAGCAACCTGGAGGAGTAACAAGAACTTTGGGTGCAAACAAAATGGCTCCCTAAATCTCGATGAAGTCACTGGCAGCAACATGACGGATTGGATTTAAGGCGAGAGACAAGTTGTCTCTTCGACTTCTACTACTGATGCCTGGCAGATGATCTTACTGGAATTAATATGGAACGACCGGGGTAACTTGTTTTAGTTTAATAGGCACTGCATATCACAAGGAACTGGCTATCCTTTGATGAATCTACCCAATGAATCCACTATGAATTTAGTTATTCAAATGAAAGCAAATATGACAAAATTACCCCCAGTCCTGGGAGTAGCGTTGTTATAAAAATGTCCTGGTTTATAAATACTAAATGATATTTGAACATTTATAATTGGAATGTTAGAACCATGAATCAGAATAGAAAGTTACAGCAAGTGGAAATTGAACTCATGGAATATAGTTTGGTATCTTGGCCCTAAGCGAAACACGTTGTAAGGGGATCGGTATGGAAACCTTAGACCAAGCTAATATATATATATATATATATATATATATATATATATATATATATATATATATATATATATATATATATATATACATACATATGTATATGTATGTATATATATATATATATATATATATATATATATATATATATATATATATATATATATATATATATATAAACACATCTATCTCTCTATTCATCTATCTATCTATCTATATATCTATCTATATACATATATATAGTATATATATATATATATATATATATATATATATATATATATATATATATATATATATATATATATATGTGTGTAAATATATAAGTTTAATTGAAGTCAGTGCAATATTAGTATTATAGTTTACTATGCACCAACAAATGATTCGCCTGAATAAAGGAAAGACGAATATTATGAAGAACTGCAGAGTGTAATTGTAATAGAAGAGACCAAAGAGAGAAATTTAAAGGTCTTGGCGGAGTCATAAATGAAAATGGAGCACATTTTATATGTTTCTGTTCAACATATTAATAATGTCATTGGAGGTACTCTTTTCCAGCACACGGACATCCACAAATATACATAGACCTCACCACGTGGCACTTACAAAAATCAAATCGATCACATAGCCAGCAATAAAGAGAAAAGGAGGACTCAGAAATGTAAGAAGTTAAAGAGGTGCAAATTTTGTTAGCGATCAATAGCTCCTCATTGTCACACTGAAATTAAAACTGAAAGAACCCAACCGAGATGTGGATAGAATACTCAAGTTTGATACAATTAAAGACTTTGAGAGATGAAGAGCAGACAACTAATGAAGAATGGTGTGATACTAAGAACAAATATCAGTCAGTTGGTAGTGAAGTTTTGGCACATGCAATTACAAGGCGAAAGCCATAGATATCAAATGATATGCAGCATACTATAAAAAGGAAAAAGACAGCAAGTATCCAGTATTGATAGGGAAGTCAAAAGAAAAGCCAGGAATGACTGGAATAAGTATTTACATACGAAAACAGGCTGACAAAGCTATGAATTCAGGGAATGACTATGATGTACGAATTGGTCATAGAATTATTAATGAAGTCTCTATGGGGACAAAGGGGAAGCATATACCCATTAAAAAGAGGGATGGATCAGTAATAACAACAAGATGAAGAAAGGCAACGTTGGATGGAACACTTTGGTGAGGTCACGAATGGTAGATATGAAGGGAATACTTTGATTATTATTCCTAAAGCTGATATTGACCTTGATGTGCCCATGAATGAATTCAGTGTGTTTGAAGTCGAAGCTATCATTAAAAAACTCAGAAGATGGAAAGCCCATGGTTGCGATGAAATAACTGCTGATATGATACTGGCTGAAAATAAAATGACCCCCAGAATACTTACAAGATAATTTTGGCTAAAAAAGACCTGATTAATTACATTAATTACAGATGCATCACACTTACGTCAGTTGTCATAATAATATATAGTATGCTTATTTTTAAGAGACTAGAGAGAAAAATTGATGAAAAGATGAGAGATGACCAAATTCTTTTTGAAACGCACAACAATGCGTAGATTTTAGAAATCCCTTTTTGATGGTATTTGTGGACTATGAAAAAGCCTTTAACAGTGTTCAACGCCAAATTTTGTGGAGAGTCATACGTTATTATGGTTAGGTCTGTTCATGAGCATAGTAAGTGCAAAGTAAATATTTGAGAAGTCCTATCAAGTGAATTCCCAATGAACAGCGGAGTACTTCAAGGGAATGTGTTATCGCCTATGTTGTTTTTCGTCCTCATGGAATTTGTAATGCGTAGAACAGTTTTGGATGGTATAGAAAAATTAGACTGAATTGGTCATAATAAATTAGCTGACCTACAATATGCTGATGACGCTGTCCTTATTAGCAAAACACCACAGGATTTGCAATGCTTACATACCAGAATATCACAGAGGGTTGGGCTCAAGATAAACAGAAGAAAGACAGAGATGATATATATATATATATATATATATATATATATATATATATATATATATATATATATATATATATATATATATATATGTTGTAAATCCGATTAGTTTAATAGGATTTATATTTTGGAAGGAATTAATGAAAATAGATGAATTCATGATAGAAATGAACATGAATTCCAAATGAGATCGTGTCGATCCAAACACCTAAGAGTGCCCTTTTAGTGACGGCGATTGCTGGAATCATTTAAACAACTCCAGCAAACGGAAAGACCAAGCAACAGCTTTCCTTCTCTCCGATTTCACAGGGGAAAAATGTTGTCCCTCGTTGTTTACTTACTTAATTGGAGTTCTGTGTATCTTTGCCTGTGCGTGCGCGTGTTTGAGTGGCGCTCCCACCTCTCCTGGCAGCCTCCCTTTCTCGCTTCTCTTTATTTACTTACTGAAGCTTCCAGTCATTCGCCTTTTTTTTTTTTTTACTTCGATTTTGGAACACCTCGCCGTTTATGAAAGTTTATGAAATAATTTGCTTGACTTGTCGAAGGGGAAAGAGAAAATCCGGTAGCACCCGGAAAAGTATTGAGTTCCCTCGAATTCCCTTTTGGCGAACTGGAAGAGGTAAAAGTTATTTTTAGTGATACAGATCACTGCACATTTGAAAGTTCCGTTTCGAAATGATATTGCATAGTGCCTTCGAGTCCTGTTAATGGAAAGCATTAAAGCCCACCAGGATGCTGTTAAGGAAGGAGAGAGAGAGAGAGAGAGAGAGAGAGAGAGAGAGAGAGAGAGAGAGAGAGAGAGAGAGAGAGAGAGAGGGGGTATGGGCTACATGACCAAATATGTGACAATTCTATAAACAATATCTGGATGAGTTCAAGTGTCTTTTCATGAATATTTTTTCTGACAAACCAAACGAACCTTTCCTTACTAACTCTAGATTCATCATCATAATTTCGAGTGATAAACAATCAGGTTGATTCCGTTATTGACCTAAGAATATAAAAATCATTCTTAATTCTTTTCAAAAGGGATATGCCATGACAATTATTGTTTTTATGATGACATATGCTAGAATGCTAAACAGTCATAAGCTTAACAAGCCTACACCGTCAAAAAATACGGTAAAATTATTATTATTATTATTTTTATTATTATTATTATTATTATTATTATTATTATTATTATTATTATTATTATTAGCTAAGCTATAACCCTGGCTGGAAAATCAGGATGCTATAAGCCCAAGTGCTCCAACGGAAAGAAATAGACCAGTGAAGAAAGAAAATAAGGAAATAAATAAATTATATGAGAAGTAATGAACAATTAAAATAAGATAATTTAAGAACAGTAACAGCATTAAAATGGATCTTTTTTCATATATAAACTATAAAAAGATACTTATATTAGCCTGTTCAACATAGATGTTTGCTGCAAGTTTGAACTTTTGATGTTTTACAGATTCAACTACCTGATCAGGAAGATTATTACACAATTTGGTCACAGCTGGAATAAAACTTCTAGAAACTCTGTAGTATTGAACCGCATGATGGAGAAGGCTTGACTATTAGAATTAACTGCATACCTAGTGTTACGGAAACGACGGTTTTATCCGGATCTGAAATAATAGTCAGAATTATGAGAAATCTTATTAAGGCAATTCTATCGTTATGGATGCGAAGAAGCGGAGCAAAAACAATTTAAACGTGGAGAGCCTATTAACCTCTTTCTATTGGCTTGATCAGCAAAGAAAAATCATAGATAAACATTATAAATTACTTATAGGTTTACATAATCTTAATCATAAGTGAAGTTTCTTCTTCCGGCATCCCTCGGTTTCTTCTCGACTTTCGTCTTCCACGTATAACAAATCCTCAAAGTAATCACGTCATCATCCCAACTTCATCTCTCCATTAGTATAATTTGTTCTCAGTTCTGCTGGTTCAATAACCATTTCCTTTGTTTATACTACGCTGTAGGAAAAGGAAATCATATTTTCCATCACATATCTGCAGATTCCCACCCCCTTTTTATCAATTGGCTTATGTATCTGTATCCCCTTGACTAGTTTTCAATTCCCCTGAATAACTGTAAATAATCTTTAATTCCTTCATCCAACAATTTCTAGTTTTAATTTACTTTGTACCATCTACAAAAGCTACAACTTCATTCTCTTCTTATAACCTAATGTAATTCACAAAAATCTGTGCTATTCAAAGCTCTATTTCTATAATCTATGCACATGTTTTTACATTGTATTCCTCATGTATCTCTTTCTACAGCCTTAAGAAAATAGTTTTTTTTTTTTTTTCAGATTACACTTGCCTCTATATTTCCCCCTTCTTTCCATCTTCAACAACTATCTATTCTAGTTGCAGCTTCAGCCAATGATGATTAAATTATCTTCCGACGACCCCTAACACCAATTGGAACTCATCAAAACCTTTTTTTCATCTCATATTTTTTTTTTCAATCCTGAACTATATATACTATAGCTTATCCCTAGGGTCTTTCTGACACCACAACCCCAGGTCTACACTTTTCTGCGTGAGATATAATTCCTCCATACACGACCCTTTCTCCCTAGTTTCATGAGGTGTTGAACTATGCTACTTTCTGTCTTCAAATGAATAAAATATCATACTTTACTCTTCTCTCGCATCATATCTAAATACTTTCAAAATTCCAAGCCCGTGCATTGTATTCTTTCCCACAATATCAACCATAGAAATACAAACCAATTAAAAAAAGTGACAAATGAGTCAGCCTTCTCATCTATTCTCGTAATGAAATACATTTAGAAATCTTTGATGTTTTCACAGGTTTCTTTTGGTATCTATAAATCTTAAAAATAATAAATGTGCTGTGGTACATGATCGCAAAATATAGTTTTACATCTACAATGAAAATATTTAAAAGAGAACCTTTGCAATAATTAATAATTGAAATATTTTTTTTCCTTTACTTTAAGTTCGTTGTTATTCGTGAATCCTTTTACAAAATTTATTACCGGTAGTTTTTCACGGAAATTTTCTTTTTTCTTGTCATATGAATATATCCCATTATGATGAAATAATTTATTTCTACTTTTCCTGAATCAGTTTATGATTTTGTAAAAGAAATTTTATGGAATATCAACATTTTCATATTCCCTCCCACTCCTCTCTCTGGGCTGCTGTTTCAAGATACAATATTCTTTAGGAAAATACTGTTCACTTTGTTTTCGAGAACGTATTTCAAAACTGATGTTGCATAGGCAACGTGTTTAATGCAGCGTTTGGAAAAGTGAGCAATTTAGTTTACCAATATATCATTTTCATATGAAATACTGCACATGTTAAAAGGCTAAGAAACATTAATGTGCCTTTTAATAATAGCACTCACATAAATCCTCTTTATTGAACGTCCTCTGCCACTCTGCTATCTATCATGTCTAATGATACAAGACCGAACAGCTGAAATGAAATATAACGAAATTTTGGTTTCAAACTTTGCCTTACGTTCATCACAAGGTACACATTGTAAGACCAGGCAAACAAGTAAAACGATACAGGATTGCAAAGTTAGCAAGTAAATTTCTATATATGTTCTGACTCGCAATCCTTTAAGGAAATACTTGGGAACTAAATTCCCTTAGAATTAAATAGAGTACTGTGTAGTATTGAGCTTCATGGTGGAGAAGGTGTTCGGTATGGTATTGGTAATCGTAAGTGAAATGGCAGCATCATACATACCTGGAATAATATCAATTTATTAGTGTTGTTATATATCCCATACTAAAGTCGTCAATTGTTCTTGGTAGGGTGTAATGATAAGATGGTATTCTTAAAATACATTTAAAGGACTTGGGATTACTCACCTGTCAATCATGTCTCAACAACTTCTGACTTTCAAGTGAGAATATGTAAACAAAACTCGTACATATACATAGAAAAAATAAAAGTCAGCACCGCTCTCAATAAATGAATGATCAAATCCTTCATAACATACGCTACTACACCTATGAACTGTGCCGAAACACGTTCTAACAATGGAATATTGTACAACCATTACTCTTAATACCCTTTGGCGCATATAGTATTACAATATAAAATACATAATCGAAGGCATGCCTATCAGAATTAACTGCATACCCAGTATTATAAAAAGGATGGTTCTGCCCGGAAGATCTGAATGTAAAGGATGGTCAGAATTATGAAAAATCTTATTAAGGCAATTCTATCCTTATGGAGAGCCTGTTATCACCCATTCTATTGGTGTTATCAGTAAACGAAAATCATAGATAACCATTATACAGTACTTATATGTTTACATATTCTTAATCACACGTGAACTTTTTTCTTCAGGCATCCCTCAGTTTCTTTTCGACTTCTTCCTTCCACGTCTAACAAATCCTCGAAGTAACCACTTCATCCTCCCAATAGTGAATTCACTTCTAACTGCATCTCTTCATTAGTATAATTTATTTT